>NC_058080.1:352181537-352481537 GCF_014858855.1 Bufo gargarizans | reverse complement strand
GGAGAAGGAGTCACCATCTCCCTCCCGCTGTGCCACGCTGCCAATGAGGAGAGACGGTAGGAGGAGGGATGGGCGCACTGCGCCACCAATGATAATTTACGTCTAATACAAATACAGGAATCGGTGCCCAGCCTATATGACAGGAAGCTGCGATCAGCGGCAGTTAACCCCTCAGGTGCCACAGTGATTGCAGCTCCCTGTAAGAGGTAGGGTGCCAGCTATGTGATTCTGCGCAGACACAGCCGCCTCCTGTATTAAAACGTTAATTATCATTGGTGGGGGCAGTGCTCCCTCCCCAATATTAAAACCATTGGCGGTGCACCCCCCGCCACATTTTTTAAAACATTGGTGCCCCCCCCTCCTCCTCATTGGTGGCAGTGGCAGCTTCTGATCAGAGCCCCAGCAGTGTAATCTTGGGGCTCCAATCGGTTACCATGGCGGCCAGGACACTACTGAAGCCCTGGCTGTCATGGTAATCTCCCTGCTGCTGTGTGCACTATGCACAGGGACAGTGTGAAGTCCTATTCTCCCTAATAGAGCTCTATTAGGGCAAATAGGACATGGGATTAAAGATACCAGGTTCTACCTTTCCCAATTTTACATATAAACATATCACATATTGCCACATCTGAAAAGTGTAAACTATTAAAATAGAGAGCGTCAAATTCATTGGTCACATGGCCTAGGCATAGCGCCGTTCTATTCAAGTGAATGGGCCCAGGCTGCAATACCAACCACAGGCCCTATACGATGTACCGCGCCATGCTTGGTAAGCTGTGAGGAGACGACAGTAATCAGCAGAGCGCCATTGCCTCTTCATACAGCAGGGGTGCCAGGAGTCAGGACTAGGAATGAGTGGCGCAAACTTCGGATCTTAGATCCAAAGTCGCTTCAGTCAAAACTTTGGATTAATGCTTTACGGAGATCCGTCTCCATACAGCATTAAAATGTACGGCCTCTGATGAGGCGAAGTCATTTATTCCAGCTGTGTCCATTTTGCAAACCGTGGATCCACAAAACACGGGCACTTACTGTGCACCCCACATCACAGTGTTGACCCACTGACTTCGATGGGTTCACGATCTGCAAAAGGCGGCCAAAGATAGGACATGTCTTGTCTTTTGCTGAACTGAGGCACAGACCCAGAAACACAAAAGCTCTTTTGGAAAGTAATGTTCATATATTAGACACTGAGAAAAGAACGATTAGCAATAATTACTACAATCTGTGGGTGACTACTCCACATGCCCTTGCTCCTGTGACAACCAGCATAGCCAAGTTTTTCTTTCTTTATGTCCAAGTCCACTTTCACACTCGCGGTTTAGCTTTCTGTTTGTGAGATCCAATCAGGCCTCTCACAAGCGGTCCAAAACGGATCAGTTTGTATTCTAATGCATTCTGAATGGATGCGGATCCGCTCAGAATGCATCAGTTTTCCTCCGTTCCGTCTCCATTCCGCTTTGGAGGCGGACACCAAAACGCTGCTTGCAGAGTCTGAGGAAACTGAGCCAAACAGTCCTAGCACACAATGTAAGTCAATGGGGACGGATCCGTTTTCTATGACACAATAGAAAACGGATCCGTCAGCCATTGACTTTTAATGGTGTTCAAGACGGATCGGTCCTGGCTATGTTATAGATAATACAAACGGATCCGTTCTGAGCGGATGCAGATGGTTGTATTATCTGAACGGATCCGTTCAGATCCATGATGGATCCGCACCAAATGAGAGTGTGAAAGTAGCCTAATACAGACTACAACTGGCCATATTTTCTGTAGGCTATAAAAACATGTAGTAATAAAGATTATTATTTTTATTTATTTTTTAACTTTTTTAGAATCGGCTGGTAAATGCAGCAATAGTGAACATTAAAGGGGTGACCCACTCCCATCTCCAGAAGTGAAGGAGCGCGTACTGCTCATGCACAGTGTTCTATCAATTTATCACTATGGGAGATCCCAAAAAAGCAGAGCTAGCGTGCTGTTTTAGGAGGTCCCCCAGCAGTAAATGGAGAGCGCACAAGCGTTGCCACCGCTCAATTCACTGCTGGAAATAGCCAGGCCACCACTCAAACTCCCATAGCAACGAATGAAGGGTGGTGGTGCATGTGTGGCTGCTCTCCATTCTGGAGATAGCAGCAGGTCCCAGAGCGATAATCAATATTCCAGATAAATCGTATGAAATAAAAAACATTAATTCATAGAGCCAATGGCTGCTGCACGCAAGGAGCTTACAACCAAAGATATGTCTGCTGGATATGCCATAGACATCTGACAGATGGAGGTCCTCTCACTGGGTCATATCATGGATGACAGGGTTACTGAAGGGTGGAACTGGGATTAAGGGGGCATTTCCAATCCAGCGACAAGTAGCTATGCCATAACATTATGTCTGCTGGGAGTCTGATCCCGAACATGTAGCATAAATGCTGTGGATTTTCCACTGAAGAATCACATTTCAGAAATTAAGCAACATTTACATAGCAGCAGTGGATGAGAATTGAGAAATCTCATCTGGGCGAGACACTGCTGGGGGTTCAGCTGGGTACTACTGGCATACCCTGGAGACATCAGCATGGAGTAAACCCAGGTGAACCATGTCCATCTTTCAGGATCTGGTTTCTATAGAAGTTCCAATGTTACTTTTTTTTCTCCATCCATATTACGGTTACGAGGAAGGCGTGACATATAGGACATGATACAATAATCTACAGACGCTGTACATATACTGCTGCATGAAAGCCCCATATCAGAGCCTGGGCACGCTGAACAATAGCAGGATAACTTCTCAATGGAAAGAATCCATTTCCTGACAGAAAACTATTCCTACACAGTTCACTGACCAGTTCATTTTAGACCTGTACTAGAAACCCACCCCCCCCCCCCTCCAAATCGACATTAAAGTGATGTCCCCTGTGTGTCTTTGGTAAAACACCAACACTGGCACCGGAGAAAGGGGGAGCAGCAGCTCACTTTCCACAGGACCGCTGGAGAGAAACTACTTGGTCTAAAACTAGTTTTAATACATTTCCCGCAGTGTCTTGGAATAGAAATGGCATTAGGAAACATGGGATGGGCGACATCTCAGGTATCAAAATGTCTGGTCTAGCCACCTTAAAGGGAATGTCCATTATGTAGGAGCAGATCCTGAACAATGAATGGGACCTCCGTGTAATGGACACAATGGACCATAGCTGTAGTGAAAGAAACCATCTGCAACTGAACACCCACAACTACATGATCACCCAAGTACACGTCCACATGTAGGCACATTATTGAGCCCAGGCTTTACATGGACGTTTCCATGGGAGACCAAGTAGTTCTACCACAAGAATGGAGACACAGCAACCATTTGGAGGTCCAGCCCTGGAAGTAAGAAGGGATGGAGAAGGACTGGTACTGACAGACAAAGCCTGGAAGATGGCCATCCAGCAGAGAGAAGGAGAGAGTGGCCGGCTGGAGGAGCAGCAGAGGAGGACAGTCAGTAGGGAGAGGACAGAGACAGGAGGCAGAGGCCGTATAGCTTGGAGTAGCTGCGCCTCACTTTCTCACACTTCTCCCGTTCAGTGTCCAGTTCCCGCTGGAGGGTCTGCGCTCTGTCTTCAGCATCGTCGGCCTGCTGCTGGAGAGCATGGATCTTCCTCTTCACTGCTTCCAGGGAGTTGAGTCCAGCCATTGTGTATCACCGGAGGCTTTCTTTGTAGAGTGCAGGCTGCGGTGGTAACTATTGCACTGCAGATGCCTGGCTACTGCCTAGATGCTACACTTTCTATGTACAGTGCCGGGCGCTGCCTGCAGAATAAGTGGAGTCAATGAGCAGCAGCCTGGAATTCTTGGTGAGGTCATGGCACGGGGTGGGCGTGGTTACCTGTGGGCGGGGGTCGAGCCGTGACGTCGGCGGCTTAGGGCGTTTCCCACCTTAAAAATATGCAGGGGTTTTTCGACTTATTTGGGAAAGAAAATGAGGATTTTTTTTTGGCATTCCCGCCCCTCGCTGAGTGAGTGAGACCGCTCATGGAAAGTTCAGGCAGCTCCCAGGGCGAGCCCGTCTTCCTGTGGAGTGGTAGTAGCTGGGGAGAAAGTGCCCGGCTGCTAGGGCTAGTCCTGCTCACGTTTATAACTGGAGCCTTTGGTCTCATGCACACGACCGTTGTGTGTTTTACGGTCCGCAAAACCCGGATGGCGTCCATGTGCGTTCCGCAATTTGCAGAATGGCACGGACAGCCTTTAATATAACTGCCTATTGTCCGCAAAGTGCGGACCACAGAACGGAGCAACGGATGTGGACAGAACACGGAGTGCTGTCCGCATCTATTGCGGCCCCAATGAAGTGAACGGGTCCGCATCAGAGCTGCCAAAACTGCGTCTCAGATGCGGACCAAAACAACGGCTGTGTGCATGAGGCCTTTCTCTGAGGCTCCGTCCCGTAGGCTTGCCCAGGGCAAATCCATTCATCAAACCCTGAGTGTGTGAACACAGCCTTACCTAAATGGCAGTGCAGCTTGGGCCCCCTTCCCTCAGTGCTTTGTGGTCAGGGGTAGAGGAGCACATAGCCTTCATGCTGTCTGAGGCACAAATTGAGACTGCAGCCCCCATCCACCTTCTCTTCCAAATTCTTGACCTAGGCTCTTCCCTGGAGCCAGAGTGTAACTTAAAGATTCTAGGCCCCACTGCAAAATCTATGACAGAGCCCTCCCAGCATGCACTTTGTATAATACCGGTGTCTTCTTATGTGGCACAAGGGTCTTTGTGGCCCCTCAAGGTCCTAGGCCCGGCTGCTACCTCTGCACCCCCTATAGCTACGCCCATAACTACATCCCATGTACCGTACGGTGGAGAAAAAACCTCCCTAGCTGTGAAGCTCTGCGATTGGACAGCGCTCCAGCCAGGGGAGAAGGAGACTCCCAAAGAGAAAGACTGCGTCTCCCCCCCCCCCATTGCTCCGATTAGCATACTGAGCACATTTGTGGGGGGCCATAAAGGGGCGCAGGAGCGCTAGGTTAAAAAAAAAACAGGCTGGGTGGCATCATAGCAGGGGGACCCGGCAGGTACAGATATTTATCTCAGTTACTACAAGCCCATGAAAGGTCCTCTTTAAATGCTGTACTGTATGGGCAACCAATGCAATGACTGGCACATGGTGGAGTAGCCTGGCTGCTGTCTTCAGCATAGATTAGAGAGTAGTCACGATGAGAAAGGATCACAGCAACAATGAGAATTTTCGTGGTTTCTACAGTAAGGCCTTATTCACACTTCTGTGTCTGCGATGAAATCCCTGACAAGATGGCCAATGATTCATCCGTGTTTGGTCCCTCTGTCCTTTTTTTGCTCTCAGTGTGTCATCCGTGTTTCACAGTCGCTCATAGGCTGAAAATACTTTTTCAGAGTATCCATGAAACATGGATGGTGTCTGCGCTTTTCACAGACCCATACACTATAATGGACGTGATGGATCCGGAAACACGGACAAAAATAGAGCCTGCTTCCGTGCTAAAACCATGGACCATGCTGAAACACAGATGTGTGAATACACGCATTAAAATGAATGGCTATGCGTGCTGTCAGTGGAGAACAGCACACGTCTGTCCATCAATGTGAATAAGGCCTATGAACGTGGCAGATTCTAGAGATGCTTTTCAGGCGCAGAAGGCAAATGCAGAGGAATCCAGAAGGATTAGTAGTCACCGTTGCATTTAGCTGTCAGGGGGTCATTTGTCACTTTGGTGAGGGCAGTTTCTGTAGAATGTAGAGAACAGAAATCCTATTGTAAGGGGTCAAGGACAGCGTTAGCGAGGTTGTGGATGAGATGAGAGTAGACTAGGTGTTCCAGAAGTTTAGAGATGAAGGACAGATTGGAGACTGGTCTGTAGTTAGTTGCGTAGACGGGTCAAGAGAAGGTTTTTTTCAGTATTGTGGTTTTGACTGAATGTTTGAAAGAGGGGAAGATACCAGATGAGCAAGAGAGGTTGAAAACTTTAGTAAGGTAAGTAGGGACAACTAGAGAGACTGGAGGAGGTGTATAGGGTCAGTAGTGCATGTGATAGGGCCAGAAGACAGGAGTCTGGAGACTTCTTCTGTGATTTGGTCGTATCAGAGGTGGTACGGGAGGGAAGGGGAGCGGCTGGGAGCAAATTTCTTGATGGATATTTTCAGGACAGCGGAGGAGGGCATGAAAAGTGTCAAAAAGCTTTTCTGGATTGTGAGGCTAGTGTGAAACCTAAGGATGCTGCTATATACAGTATAGCTATATACAGTAAATATACCAGAAATGTCTGGTGTTTTTAGGGGTGATGTCTTTTAGTCGCACAATTCTTTGGGACATTTTTTGCTATATAGAGCAGTCTATGGGAAAACATCATTAAAAAAATGTCACACCAAGAGCATGCTGCAACTTCATATGAGTGCCATAGGTCCAAATGCCTGCTTGTCCTACGTTTAACCCCGTGATAACATGAGCCAAAAATGTACTATGGATATCGTCTCTTTAGGCCAGCTCTAGAGCGGAGCAGACGTTAGAACGGCCAGCTGCCTGCTGTTTCACACAGGGTCCAATGTCTGTGATCAGTAATAATATTGATCGCAGACATATACCAATTGGTCATTATTGAGTGCGAGAGCCCAAATGGCTTCCCTGCACTGAAATCGGGGAAATCTTTTGTTTGTATTAATATGTTGTTGCCTGTATGAGGCTACCAGGCCTATCACAAGTATATTCCAATGTAGGCCTGCAGGTCGCCATGCTGCATTAGAATATACTAAATTCACCATATACTACTTTAATAAATCACTTAAAAACTTTGAAAAAACTTAACAGGAACTGGGGCAGCAGAGGGTCTTCATTAGGACAACAGGGGGCAAGTATGCTGGTTTGAAGCAGTATATGGCATTTTGACAAATTACATAGGAAACGGGCCAACACATATAAGTGCCTTTAGTGATGTAACTAATTTTACCCTTAAGGAGCAGTAACATTTTCTCTGTTCCAGGAGTCATAACTTTTTTATTTTTCCATTTAGTTTAGCTGCAGGAGACCCTGAAATTTGCTGGATGGGTTGCAGCTTTTATAGGAATCATTTGGGGTACTTAAAATGTATTAAATAACCTTTTATACATTATGTTATACTACATGTACAATAAAAACACTTTTTATTGTGTGTTGCCGCATTGCAAGACCCATAATAATTTCACTTTTCTGGAAAACAAATACCCCCATATGTGACAATCAGAGAGCAAGTATGCTCTCTTAATTGATGGCGAGATGTTGATAACATGCGGAGAAGTCCATGTTACCCTCCCCTAGGAAGTGTACAGTTATACAGGGAGGTGAGGATCTATGTCTCTCCTTTTCCGTGCTTCCTGGAATGAAAGCTGTGGGATGATTATTTGCTGTAGGCAAAAAAAAAAAAAAAAAATCGGTGGGGGAGATTTATCAAAACCGGTGTAAAGGAAAACTGACTTAGTTGCTACTAGCAACCAATCAGCTTGATCCTTTCATATTTAAAAGAAGCTCTGACAAATAAAGGTTTTCTTTTGCACCAGTTTTGATAAATCTTCCCCAGAATTTATTTTAGTTTTCATACATCTGGCCAAATGCCATAGTAAACTAGTCAGTATGTTTGGGAACAAACCCACATTAAATGTTAAGTGTACAAAGTCAGATTTAGATTGTCAGTTGAAAACAGTCTGGTTGATTGACTGACTGGAAATTTGGAGAGTACAATAGTGTTTGTATTGAATGCATACAATTCCTATTGTCTGCAGGTTCTCAGATGTTGAACTAGTTTTTCAGGTGAAATGCCCACAAGCCAATTGTTAAGTGCTGCACACTTGAAGTCACTCATTTATGTGAGGACACCAATTGCATTTCCAGACTTTTTGTCCTATGGGTCAGTCTGTCAAAAAGCATGACCTACCACAAAAGGAAAGCGCTAAATGTATCTTCAGTTTACGTTTCTGTCCTAGTGACCAGTTTGGACTAAACACAAGTCTCTCATAGAAACATAAGATATGATTCTTAATGAGGGTATATCCCACAGGAGGTGGAACTGGCAGTGGGAGGTCCTTCACATTTCCATATTTCCTTTTTGAGCCCAATGCAAAAGCTATACCTGAGCCCTCTACTTTCTGTGACTGCGTATATGCTAGAAAATCTTGTGTATTATCAAGGTGCTTTTGAAAATCTAAGTCATTGATTCAACTAAACACCTTCAATTTATGGCATAATGGGCAAATGTGGAAGTCTAATATTTATTTCCTAGAAAATTCAGTTTATAGTTTAGAAGTTCTCTTCTCTAAGCCACCTTACATATACTACTCAAAAAGTTAGGAATATTTGGTTTTCAGGTGAAATTCATGGAAAAACTAAATGTTCACGCTACAGTGATATTGTATCATTAAAGTAGGGCATTTAAGTAGAAGCATGCAATGGTGATTTCCTCATCTCAAACAATTTATTGAAACAAAAGGCAACAATGGTGGTGGGTATAATCCCATGAAAAATGTCAATGTCTCAAAAACTTGTTATGTGGCCTCGAGTATCAATTACAGCTTAACAACAATGTCTCATGCTCTTCACGGGTCGACTTATTGTCTGCTGAGGCATGGCAACCCACTCTTCTTGAAAGACGGCCCTCAGGTCATTGAGATTCTGGGGCACAGAGTTACGAGCCTCTACACGGCGACTCAGCTGATCCCATAGGTTTTCAATGGGATTCAGGTCTAGAGAAAATGCAGGCCACTCCATTTGAGGTACCCCAGTCTCCAGCAGCCATTCCCTAATGATGCAACCTCGATGAGCTGGTGCATTGTCATGCATGAACATGAAATTAGGCCTGTGTTGTTCACACAGAGGCGCAATGACTGAAAGTGTAGGGCAGTTCTGTATCGACTAGACACACCTGCCCACACTGTAACACCACCAAAGGCTCGTCTGGAGACAACAGTGGCTGATACATAGCGCTCTCCTTGATGTCTCCAACATAGTTTGAGGCCATCATTTCTGCTCAGTGTGAGTTGACTTTCATCAATGAACAGCACTGAGGCCCACTTGTCCCTCGTCCAGCGTAGATGATGCCTGTGCCTGGGCGATGTGGTCAGGTACCCTTGCAGGTCGTCTAGCACACAGACCACTCTGATGTAAACGGTTTCGCTTTATGAAGGCTTGCTTTTTCATGGGACACTTGTATTTTTTTATGGCACCATTTTTGGGTAAAAATTATGTATTGAAAAAATGCTTTTTTTGGGAGGGGGATAGTAATAAAATATTTTGATTATTGCTATAACAATTTTTTTTCCCTATGTTTGTACAATGAGCACACTTTCTAAAAAACATACAGTACAGACCAAAAGTTTGGACACACCTTCTCATTCAAAGAGTTTTCTTTATTTTCATGACTATGACAATTGTAGATTCACACTGAAGGCATCAAAACTATGAATTAACACATGTGGAATTATATACATAACAAAAAAGTGTGAAACAACTGAAAATATGTAATATTCTAGCTTCTTCTAAGTAGCCACCTTTTGCTTTGATTACTGCTTTGCACACTCTTGGCATTCTCTTGTTGAGCTTCAAGAGGTAGTCACCTGAAATGGTTTTCACTTCACAGGTGTGCCCTGTCAGGTTTAATAAGTGGGATTTTCTTACCTTATAAATGGGGTTGGGACCATCAGTTGCCTTGTGGAGAAGTCAGGTGGATACACAGCTGATAGTCCTACTGAATAGACTGTTAGAATTTGTATTATGGCAAGAAAAAAGCAGCTAAGTAAAGAAAAACAAGTGGCCATCATTACTTTAAGACATGAAGGTCATTTAGTCCGAAAAATTGGGAAAACTTTGAAAGTGTCCCCAAGTGCAGTCACAAAAACCATCAAGCGCTACAAAGAAACTGGCTCACATGCGGACCGCCCCAGGAAAGGAAGACCAAGAGTCACCTCTGCTGCGGAGGTTAAGTTCATCCGAGTCACCAGCCTCAGAAATCGCAGGTTAACAGCAGCTCAAATTAGAGACCAGGTCAACGCCACACAGAGTTCTAGCAGCAGACACGTCTCTAGAACAACTGTTAAGAGGAGACTATGTGAATCAGGCCTTCATGGTAGAATATCTGCTAGAAAACCACTGCTAAGGACCGGCAACAAGCAGAAGAGACTTGTTTGGGCTAAAGAACACAAGGACATTAGACCAGTGGAAATCTGTGCTTTGGTCCAAATTTGAGATCTTTGGTTCCAACCACCGTGTCTTTGTGCGACGCAGAAAAGGTGAACGGATGGACTCAGCATGCCTGGTTCCCACCGTAAAGCATGGAGGAGGAGGTGTGATGGTGTGGGGGTGCTTTGCTGGTGACACTGTTGGGGAGTTATTCAAAATTGAAGGCATACTGAACCAGCATGGCTACCACAGCATCTTGCAGCGGCATGCTATTCCATCTGGTTTGCGTTTAGTTGGACCATCATTTATTTTTCAACAGGACAATGACCCTAAACACACCTCCAGGCTGTGTAAGGGCTATTTGACCATGAAGGAGAGTGACCTGGCCTCCACAGTCACCGGACCTGAACCCAATCGAGATGGTTTGGGGTGAGCTGGACCGCAGAGTAAAGGCAAAAGTGCCAACAAGTGCTAAGCATCTCTGGGAACTCCTTCAAGACGGTTGGAAGACC
This sequence comes from Bufo gargarizans, assembly GCF_014858855.1. Classification (NCBI taxonomy): domain Eukaryota; kingdom Metazoa; phylum Chordata; class Amphibia; order Anura; family Bufonidae; genus Bufo; species Bufo gargarizans. The sequence goes on along the minus strand of NC_058080.1, from coordinate 352,470,875 downwards.
ATTTCAGGTGACTACCTCTTGAAGCTCATCAAGAGAATGCCAAGGGTGTGCAAAGCAGTAATCAAAGCAAAAGGTGGCTACTTTGAAGAACCTAGAATATTACATATTTTCAGTTGTTTCACACTTTTTTGTTATGTATATAATTCCACATGTGTTAATTCATAGTTTTGATGCCTTCAGTGTGAATCTACAATTTTCATAGTCATGAAAATAAAGAAAACTCTTTGAATGAGAAGGTGTGTCCAAACTTTTGGTCTGTACTGTATATACCGTATTTTTCGCCCTATAAGACGCACTTTTCCCCCAAAAAGTGGGGGGGGGGATAGAACTGCGTCTTATGGGCCGAATGCTGCAATTTTACACTGATACAGCGCGGCCGGCGTGTGTATCAGCGGGAGGAGGGACATCTTGTTTTGTAATGGCAGCGGGGTCCGCTGCAGTGACTGTATTCTACTACACCGGGCCCCGCTCATTGTAGTAGTCATATAGGCAATGTTAAACTGTAAATTCATTAATCCAGGCTGTAGTACGGTACTTACTACTAACTTCCATACCAGGCAGGTGGCCGGGCCTGCGGCGCCTGCTTCATTCATAAAGTGGGCGGAGCAGGCGCGTGACGTAGTGAGTTACGCTGCCGGCTCCCGCCCGCTCGTCCGGCCTCCTGCCTGCTATGGAAGTTAGTAGTAAGTACCATGCTACAGCCTGGATGAATGAATTGTAGTAGAATACAGTGACTGCAATGGGCCCCGCTGCCATTACAAAACAAGATACCGACCCCCACCCCCTGTATTGGGGGTCATTTACTACACAGGGACACTGTTATGGGGGGGATCTGTGGATGACGCATAGCATAAGATGCTATGTGTCATCCACAGATCCCCCCCATAGCAGTGTAATGCCATCCCCAGATGCCACCATAATAGTGCCATCCCCAGATGCCACCATAATAGTGCCATCCCCAGATGCCACCATAATAGTGCCATCCCCAGATGCCACCATAACAGTGTGTCATCCACAGACCCCCATAACAGTGCGTCATACACAGATCACCCATAATAGTGTCCTCCACAGACCACCATTAGTTCAAAACCCACCGAAAGCACACCTTTTGGTTCAACATTTTTTATTTTCTTATTTTCCTCCTCAAAACCTAGGTGCGTCTTATGGGCCGATGCGTCTTATAGGGCGAAAAATACGGTAACACACTATGTATTATGCAAGTTAACTATTAACAGGATTTTAGTAAAATTTGCATTTACCAGTAGGTTTTATTATTTTTTTAACTAAAGCATTTTATTTCTCATATCTTTTTAGATGTCTGGTATCAATCTCAGACAGGTTGGTTAATTAGATTGCCAGATGATCTGAGTTAAAGGCAAAGTTATTTAAAGAGATTTTTCCACATTATTAAAAAGTGTTTTATAAGTGATGATCTATCCTTTGGATAGGTCATCAGTATCTAATCAGTGAGTTCAGGCACCAGGGACCCAGACGATCAGCTTTTTGATCCATCCAACCATCACTCCTGTGATCGCTGCAGACTTCTCTGTGCTCACGAAGCACAGTTCTGTACATTATATAGCAGCTGTGCTTGGTATCAGTATGGTGCTCAACCCCATTCACTTCAATGGGGCTGAGCTGCACCTAGGCCACATGACCAATGAGCATGTCATCACTGGCCTAGAGGAAGCTACAAGAAGGCTGTGCTGCTACTGTGAGCACGGATGCCTTCTCAAACAGTTCATCAGCGGGGATCCCGGGACCCCCACCGATCAGATACTGATGACTTATCCAGAGGATAGGTCATCAGTATTAAAATCTCAGAAAACCCCATTAAGCAAGTCACAGTTCTCGTTCAATATAGGGAGGAAGAAAGAGCTTTCTGAAGATGAAAAGCTTGAAATAGTTCAATGTCTTGCATAAAAACAATTGATATTACAAAAACTGAAGAGAGATAAGTCAGTGATTCACAGCACAGGTGAATACAATCTGAAAAAGTTTTATTAAAGGGGTTATCCGAGCCACATGCGATGCTAGGGAGGCTCATCCAAGTCACCGCCTGCCATTGGCTGCCGCCTTCCCCCCAATACCAGATATTTTCATCCACGCACGTAAGTAGAATCAGTGCGAGGGGCCCAGGTATATGGGGGAGCATTTCCAGTCTCGGATAACCCGTTTAAGGAAAGTTTCTGTCAGACAAAATAATCTTAATAAAAGGGCAGCTCTTAAAAGATACCACTGATGAGCAGCAAACAGATATCTGAAGCTGCTGATGTCTCCAAAGTGTCACAAGCCTCTCAATGCAGGATGGTCCACAGGTTGGAAGTTATTTGGCCACCCCTAACCAAAGCTCACATGCTCTCGTTTGACAAAGGTATCATAAAAAAAAGCAAACTTACTAACAAGATTGAGCAGTTTACAAGACCCGCTTCCCCCTGTGATCCCAGGGCCGATACACCAGAAGATTCAGCTTCTTCTGCTGTAGACCCACCTGTGCAACCTGTTGAGCAAGATAATAGTCCCACTATTGCAAATACAGTGGGATGCGAAAGTTTGGGCAACCTTGTTAATCGTCATGATTTTCCTGTATATATCGTTGGTTGTTACGATAAAAAATGTCAGTTAAATATATCATATAGGAGACACACACAGTGATATTTGAGAAGTGAAATGAAGTTTATTGGATTTACAGAAAGTGTGCTATAATTGTTTAAACAAAATTAGGCAGGTGCATAAATTTGGGCACCACAAAAAAGAAATGAAATCAATATTTAGTAGATCCTCCTTTTGCAGAAATTACAGCCTCTAAACGCTTGTAGGTTCCAATGAGAGTCTGGATTCTGGTTGAAGGTATTTTGGACCATTCCTCTTTACAAAACATCTTTAGTTCATTCAGGTTTGATGGCTTCCAAGCATGGAGAGCTCTCTTTAAGTCATACCACAGATTTTCAATTATATTCAGGTCTGGGGACTTAGGTGGCCATTCCAGAATGTTGTACTTGTTCCTCTGCATAAATGCCTTAGTGGATTTTGAGCAGTGTTTAGGGTCGTTGTCTTGTTGAAAGATCCAGCCCCGGCGCAGCTTCAGCTTTGTCACTGATTCCTGGACATTGGTCTCCAGAATCTGCTGATACTGAGTGGAATCCATGCGTCCCTCAACTTTGACAAGATTCCCAGTCCCTGCACTGGCCACACAGCCCCACAGCATGATGGAACCACCACCATATTTTGCTGTAGGTAGCAGGTGTTTTTCTTGGAATGCTGTGTTCTTTTTCCTCCATGCATAAGGCCCCTTGTTATGGCGAAATAACTCAATTTTAGTTTCATCAGTCCACAACACCTTATTCCAAAATGAAGCTGGCTTGTCCTAATGTGCTTTAGCCCACCTCAAGCGGCACTTTTTGTGCTGTGGGCGGAGAAAAGGCTTCCTCTACGTCACTCTCGCATACAGCATCTCCTTGTGTAAAGTGCGCCAAATGGTTGAACGATGCACAGTGACTACATCTGCAGCAAGATGATGTTGTAGGTCTTTGGTGCTGGTCTGTGGGTTGACTCTGACTGTTCTCACCATTCGTTGCTTCTGTCTATCCGAGATTTTTCTTGGTCTGCCACTTCGAGCCTTAACTTGAACTGAGCCTGTGGTCTTCCATTTCCTCAATATGTTCCTAACTGTGGAAACAGGCAGCTGAAATCTCTGAGACTGCTTTCTGTATCCTTCCCCTAAATCATGATGCTGAACAATCTTTGTCTTCAGGTCATTTGAGAGTTGTTTTGAGACCCCCATGTTGCTACTCTTCAGAGAAAATTAAAAGAGGAGGGAAACTTACAATTGACCCCCTTAAATACTCTTTCTCATAATTGGATTCACCTGTGTATGTAGGTCCGGGGTCATTGAGCTTACCAAGCCAATTTGAGTTCCAATAATTAGTTCTAAAGGTTTTGGAATCAATAAAATGACAACAGTGCCCAAATTTATGCACCTGCCTAATTTTGTTTCAACAATTATAACACACTTTCTGTAAATCCAATAAACTTCATTTCACTTCTCAAATATCACTGTGTGTGTCTCCTATATGATATATTTAACTGACATTTTTTAGCGTAACAACCAACGATTTATACAGGAAAATCATGACGATTAACAAGGTTGCCCAAACTTTCGCATCCCACTGTATAATCAAGACTATAGCTGAAAGCCATTCAATCCTTAAAGGGGTTCTCCGGGAATTAAGAAAATGAAAATACTTACCGTATTTTTCGCTTTATAAGACGCACCTGATGATAAGACACACCTAGGTTTTTGAGGAGGAAAATAAGAAAAAAATATTTTGAACCAAAAGATGTGCTTTTGGTTGGTTTTGAACTAATGGTGTTCTGTGGATGACACACTGTTATGGGGATCTGTGGATGACACACTGTTATGGGGGATCTGTGGATTATGCACTGTTATGGGGGATCTGTGGATGACACTGATGAAGGATCTGTGGATGACACTGATGGGGGATCTGTGGATGACACTGATGGGGGATCTGTGGATGACACTGATGGGGGATCTGTGGATGACACTGATGGGGGATCTGTGGATGACACTGATGGGGGATCTGTGGATGACACTGAGGGGGGCTCTGTGAATGACACTGAGGGGGGCTCTGTGAATGACACTGAGGGGGGCTCTGTGAATGACACTGAGGGGGGCTCTGTGAATGACACTGAGGGGGGCTCTGTGAATGACACTGAGGGGGGCTCTGTGAATGACACTGAGGGGGGCTCTGTGAATGACACTGAGGGGAGCTCTGTGAATGACACTGAGGGGTGCTCTGTGAATGACACTGAGGGGAGCTCTGTGAATGACACTGAGGGGGGATCTGTGCATTACACTGTTGGGGGATCTGTGCATTACACTGATGGGGGATCTGTGGATGACACTTATGTCATCCACAGATCCCCATAAGTGTCATCTACAGATCCCCCATCAGATGCATCAGTGTGGAGGGTGGAGGCGGGGACACTCATGGCGGGGCCCGGTGCAGTGACTCTACTCTAATACACCGGGCCCCGCAACTGTTAAACATTCAATCTAATCCATATCTAATTGTATATGCTCTGTACGGCACTTACTGTAGTACCGTAAGCCTGCCCCAGCTCCCTCGGTCATGCGCCACCTGCCCCAGCTCCCTCCTCATGCGCCGCCTGCCTGCTTATCTCGCTATATGAATGAATAGGCAGGCAGCGCATGAGGAGGGAGCTGGGGCAGGCGGCGCATGACCGAGGGAGCTGGGGCAGGCGGCGCATGACCGAGGGAGATGCCGGTCTGCGCCGTCTTAATGCTATACTTACGGTACTACAGCAAGTACAGTACAGAGCATATACAATTAGATATAGATCAGATTGAATGTTTAACAGTTGCGGGGCCCGGTGTATTAGAGTAGAGTCACTGCACCGGTCCCCGCCATGAATGTCCCCGCCTCCTCCCTCCACACTGATACTTCGCTGGCCGCGCTGTGCAGCATAGCGGCCAGCGAAGTATTCGCTTTACGAGACTCCCTAACTCTCAGCTTTGGAAGCAGAATGGCGTCACGGGTATCCTCTGCTCGTATCGATGGGGGTATTCTATGCTCTTTTAAAAACCAACCAGCTACTTTTAATTTCCCTGACAATGTGCTTTATAATTACTACCAATTGAATGCTTTTATGGTGCAGTTTGGGGGTTTAGATGTTTTTTAGACCTTCCACTTATAGAGGGCAAGGCGAAGCATGAAGCTTGTAAAGCCACTTTCTGCCGTTTATGAGCATACAGTCTGGCATCTTGCACCTCTCAGGGATAGGGCACTTGAACGCTGGTAGAGGATATTCCTGACCTGGATGAGTGTGACTGTAAGATCTTCTGTCTAGTTTAGGGCCCCCCTTAATTAGTGCTATAGATACACTAGTTCAAGTTCATTCACAGGATATATTATGCCAGTGGCGGATTGGCTATAAACCTTACAGGGAAATTTTCAGGTGGGCCAATGCCCAGGGGGCCACCCAAGCCCCGCTATCTACCACTGACATTCCGACAACATGAGGGACTTTTTTCCAGGGCCACTTTTTAATATTCCTGTAATATACACCACACAGACTTTACATGATGGGTGCTTCACCCTCAGCAGAATGTTCTAGGTGTTGGATGGCTGATGCTATGATGTTGCACATGTTTTGGGAGTGTAGTGTTTTACAGATATTGCACCCCAAAATCTGTCTCCACTCTAAATAGTTACTTTACTATGCTAAAAAGTTTTATATATATTTTAAAAGACCCACTAAATCGACCTGAATTCGGCAAGTTACCAAGGTGCTCCCATTGTATAAGCTTCCTTTTATGCCTCGTGGATGTCCTGACTTTCTATAATTAGGCTCAGTGCTAGACCCTGCATTATGCTAGAACCCTACGTCTGGTTACATGGGGTTTAGATCATTACAACACCGAGCTCTCATTCTGGCTAAACCATGTGTCACTTTCACAGACCTGTACTAGAGGAATCTTTTGCTCCTGGCCATCTTAGGTCATTTGCATAGAACTTCCTGGCTCCAGCTGCATGCTTTTCCACCCCCCATAACGGAACCGTTACTGAATTGCTGTCTCATGCTCTGGCCAACATTTCCTGTTTATATATTCTGTAATTCCATAGAATAAATTTAGTATGTCTTCCTAAAACTTTCTCTGCAGCAAATCAGTAGACAAAACAGTTCTCAAAACACTACCACTCCCAAAAAGCTTGGAGAGTAAGGCAGATTTTACGTTTCGGAGTTCCACTCTCCTGTTGTGCTCTTTAACTAAACAAAAAAGGAAACCTTATGATTTACATTAGAAATTCCCTATTAAAAGGGCAGTGCTACCGTTAAATGTTTTTTTAATACAGCCTGAAAAACAGGTTACTTTTGTAATTTAATTTCCGTTACAAAAATGTCCCAGTTGTGAGGTATTCTCTTGTAATACTGCGTCTTGGTGGCTTATCTGCATAGCAATGTGTATGTCCCATCTGCTGAGGTGGTCACACATGCTCTGTTTCATCCTTCAACTGCCTAAGGGTACTTTCACACTTGCGTTGTGAGGATCCGGCAGGCAGTTCCATCGCTGGATCTGCCTGCCGGATCCGGAAATCCATATACAAACAGATGCCAATTTGTAGACGTATCCGGATGCGGATCCTTCTGACAAATGCATTGAAATGCCGGATCCGTCTCTCCGGTGTCATCCGGAAAAACGGATCCGGTATTATTATTATTATTTTTTTCATTTTTAAAGGTATGCGCAGACTGGGACACCGGATCCGGTTTTCCAGAACACTTGGTACCGGATCCGGAATTAATACATTTCAATGGGAAGTGTTCTGTAATTTTGGCCGGAGAATATACCACAGCATGCTGCGGTATCTTCTCCGGCCAAGTACCGTAAAGGGACTGAACTGATGACATCCTGATGCATACTGAGCGGAATGCTTTCCATTCAGAATGCATTAGGATAAAACTGAAGCGTTTTTTTCCGGTATTGAGCTCCTGTGATGGAACTCAATACCGGAAAAGACTAAACGCTAGTGTGAAAGTACCCTAAGGCTTTCTGCACATGATTTGACCATGCAGTTTGCAAATCACGGATCTGCAAAATGCAGATACTGGCCATGTGCGTTCTGCATTTTGTAGATCAATACATCCTGCCCTCTGTTAGAAATGCCTATTGCTGTCCGCAAAACGGCGGAATGGAAATATCACGTTGCGCTGTCTGTATCTTTTGTGGCCCATTGTATTTAATGGGTCCGCATCCAATCCACATTTTTTGTGGATTGAACCAAAACTATGGTCGTGTGCATGAGGCCTAAAGGCCTGAGTTTCAGGGATAGATCTGGGCAGTTCCATTCACTGTTGCTCAGCAAGGAGTGTAAGATCACATGACCGGCCATTCAACATGCATGTAGAGACTAAGAGGAACGGAGCCCCAATAAATGTTTGTGCACAGCGATTAACAGAATTTTCCAAGATTTTTCTGAAATCTGCCAAGAACTTGAAACTGTATAAAATAAAGAATAATCTCACTCACCTTTTAAATGTTTTGCTGCTTTTGCTCTGCCTCTGCTGTGACATGTACATGAATGGTAAATGAACGCTGAAGCCAGTGACAACGAACAACATGTGACCACTGCAGACCCAGCTGGGATTTATACAGATGCAGGCAAATCGGACGTCAATCAAGAGGAGCGGGGCGGGCTAGAAGAACTACATGGCACACATAGCTCCTAGAGGCTCATTAGCATATGGATAAAAGTACGTTTTTTAGGTGAACGTCCGCAGACAGAAGTGAACAAAGAAGACTGTTATGTACTGCTGACACTAGCACATCGCTAGTGTCAGTCAGCTATATATGGCAAAATCTGATGGTAGAAACCCTTTAAGATTTACAGGTTTCAGGAGGACCACATACTCAAGAATACAAATTACAGGCAACTATGATCATCTTACAGCGTACACAGACTGTATTTTGGGCTGATTGTGTCTAAAGGGTGAATTAGCTACTTAAGGCCACATTCACACATCCGCAAAATGCGGAAGGGAAATGCGGACCCATTCATTTCTATGGGGCGGCACGATGTGCGGCCCCAATCCGGAAATGCGGACCTGCTCTTCCGGGTCCACATTTCCGTTCCCGAAAAAAATAGCAATTGCTGACAAGAATAGGCATATTCTATTAGTGCTGGCAATGTGCGATCTGCAAAATGCGGAACGCACATCGCCGGTGTCAGTGTTTTGTGCATCCGCAAAACACACACGGATGTGTGACTGGACCCTTAAAATAAGCTTGGCAGAAAGTAAAGGTCTTAGGCCTCTTTCACACGACCATATGGCTTTTTCAGTATTTTGCAGTCTGTTTTTCACGGATCCGTTGTTCCAATTTTTGTTTCCATCGTGTCTCCATTTCCGGTCCGTTTTTTCGTATGGCATATACCAGGCATGGCCAACCTGCGGCTCTCCAGCTGTTGTAAAACTACAACTCCCACAATGCCCTGCTGTAGGCTGATAGCTGTAGACTGTCCGGGCATGCTGGGAGTTGTAGTTTTGCAACATCTGGAGAGCCTCAGGTTGGCCATCCCTGGCATATACAGTATACAGTAATTGGTCTGGGCATAACATTTTCAATGGATGGTTCCACAAAAACGGAATGGATACGGAAGACATACGGAGTACATTCTTTTTTTTGCAGACCAATTGACTTGAATGGAGCCACGGAACGTGATTTGCGGGCAATAATAGGACATGTTCTATCTTTCAACAGAACGGAAATGGAATGCATACAGCATATATTCCATTTTTTTTGCGGAACCATTGAAATGAATGGTTATGCATACACACCGTATACGGAACACAATAAAAAAAACGGCCCCGCAAACAAAAAAAAAAACATCCATGTGAAAGAGGCCCTAGTTAGGGAGACTTTAAATAATAGTTAAATCCATATTTAATTGCAGAAAACTACCGGTATGATGGGTTATGTGATGCTGTATGATATCCCAGCAGTAAACCACATCTCGTTATCATAATGTAGCCCGTTTTCCACTCTGAAATGTATTAACTAAAACTTCATTTTGAAATATTATACTTTTTTTTTTTTTATACATTTCACGCCCATTTCTAATCTGGTAAAGAGTAGGTGACATGGCTAAGAGACTTTTGTTAATCTCAGCTCCGCTTTAAGTCATCCAGTGCTACTGAGAAAGGTCTCGTCTTAATAGTTTCAAGATTTCTAGGCTTCTTATTTTGGACTGGAAGACAAAACCGCTTGTTTGCATAACTGGCATTCTTTACATTCTCCAGCTTCTACGAGGATGTAGCCGTTCATATACGCCCTGCTGTGCATACTGCTGCTGATACCTAAGCTGGGAAGGCATATGTTAGCAATCAGGCACAGAGGTCTGCCTCTGGCTGTAAAAAATGGTTGAGAAAAGACAAGCAAAGGAGTAGTACTGTACAGGAAATCACCACCGAGTTCTGTGCCGCACTGATCGGGTCCGATTTGTGGCACAGCTCATGATTTATTTCATAGAGTATCTTTATTTCTATATGGCTTGCCACCACTGCCCCATATCTGCTGACTATTGTTTCTCACATCACTTTCTTCAGGGGTCTGTTGGACATAATGACTAGTTGTAAACTCAGGTTTGCGTTGCTTCTCATTTTTACAACATAAAAGCATAGTGCCAGCACTGAAATGTCCAACAGAGCTTACATTCTGAGATATACTACAGTCGTGATTCAAATATAGATATAATTAAAGTATAGTGTTGCCTACTAAACAGATGCCAGATTTAAAGAGGACCTGTCACTGGATTTTTCTTTTCAAAAATCAATCCCATTGCAGATGCCAACGTGCTCTAAAAACCCCCAAAAGGGATGCCTTCCACTCTGTTCTAATGCCTAATATGCTACTTACTAGAAATGTTACAGGGAGGAGGAGACATCCTCTCTTCTGCCTGGCTGTGACGCTGTCTAATCGCTGTGGATCGCTTCACAGCCAGGGAGAAGGTGAGCCGTTCTCCTGAGATTTGGTAAACCTCACAAGAACAGACTATGTTAGCAGTACTATACTCACTTACATAGCCTATTCTCCTCAGATTTACGTACCAAGCCTCTTTAAATCAATAAGGACAACTACCTTATAATGAAGAAAAGGAAGCATTCTTTTTTTATTTTTTTTTATTATTCTTTATTTGAATTTCACACAAAAACAGATCCATAAAAGTCAAATAAGCAACGATCAACAGTTCACAGTTAATGGCTACAGTTCCTTTTCCTTTCCCTTCCTTCTCCCATTTCCCACCCTCCTCCCCCCCTCCCTCCTCGTGGGGACGTGAGAAAAAAAAAAAAAAGAGAAAGAAAAAAATAAAATAAAAATCCTACAACACTAAAGTAGCCAGTTTTTCCACACCTAGTCGAGATTTATTGACCTTTTTTTGTAATTCTCCATCGCACGTTCTTCTTTAATTACATTATCTATCATTTTTCTCCACTGTCCCACCGTCGGTAAATCTGCTTTTATCCATTTCCTGAGTATAAGCAATCTGGCCTGAAATAATACTTTATTCAAAACCAGTCGTATTTTTTTGTTTAACTTCAAATGTTCAGTTGCCCCTAGAATACAGATTATTGGGTCATTGGGCAGCCGAACTTTAAGGAGCACGAATACGGTTTCCATTATTTCTGTCCAATATCTATGGAGCTTGGAACATCTCCAGAAACAGTGTATTAAATCTGCTCTCTCCTCCCAACATTTTGGACACTTATCTGTTGCTTTTACTCCCATTCTTTTCAACCTCCATGGAGATCGATGTAGTCTGTGCACTATAAAGAATTGTGAGATCTTGTGTGAGCCCCTATCCGAGATTGTAGCGTAGTTTCTAAGGGCATCTCTCCAATTTTCTTCTGTAAGGGAGCCTAGATCTTTCTCCCATTTTCCCACCGCAAGCATTGTGATTTTTTTTCTCTTTCCTATTAGGAGTATTAGGAGATAGAATTTTTTTTAATTCCTCAGTTACGCTCTCTTTATCTGAAATCAATGATAGCCAATGGGAGTTGAACTTAAACAACGGTGGAGTATTGTCCTTATTCAGATCCAATTCGACTGTCATTGCATTATGGTCTGACAAGGCCATAGGTATGTATTTTGTCGTGATCCTATTTAGGGACATTAGATTTTTATTTCCAAAAGTCATATCTATTCTCGACCAAGTTTGGTGTGTTTTTGAGTAGCAAGAGTATCTAATTTCATCCGGGTGTTGAACCCTCCAAACATCTACCCAATTGAATTCATGGGCTACTTTGCATAAATCTACATTTTGTGCTCCTCCCCCTCTGCTAGGCGTCCTATCCCTGAGTGGATCCATAACCGCATTGTAGTCCCCTACCGCAATCAATATACATTCCTGTTTATTCAACATAAATCTATACAATTGATACAGAACATCTGATTTATATGGTGGTGGAATATATACAGGGAGTGCAGAATTATTAGGCAAGTTGTATTTTTGAGGATTAATTTTATTATTGAACAACAACCATGTTCTCAATGAACCCAAAAAACTCATTAATATCAAAGCTGAATATTTTTGGAAGTAGTTTTTAGTTTGTTTTTAGTTTTAGCTATTTTAGGGGGATATCTGTGTGTGCAGGTGACTATTGCTGTACATAATTATTAGGCAACTTAACAAAAAACAAATATATACCCATTTCAATTATTTATTTTTACCAGTGAAACCAATATAACATCTCAACATTCACAAATATACATTTCTGACATTCAAAAACAAAACAAAAACAAATCAGTGACCAATATAGCCACCTTTCTTTGCAAGGACACTCAAAAGCCTGCCATCCATGGATTCTGTCAGTGTTTTGATCTGTTCACCATCAACATTGCGTGCAGCAGCAACCACAGCCTCCCAGACACTGTTCAGAGAGGTGTACTGTTTTCCCTCCTTGTAAATCTCACATTTGATGATGGACCACAGGTTCTCAATGGGGTTCAGATCAGGTGAACAAGGAGGCCATGTCATTAGATTTTCTTCTTTTATACCCTTTCTTGCCAGCCACGTTGTGGAGTACTTGGACGCGTGTGATGGAGCATTGTCCTGCATGAAAATCATGTTTTTCTTACCTTGCAGACTTCTTCCTGTACCACTGCTTGAAGAAGGTGTCTTCCAGAAACTGGCAGTAGGACTGGGAGTTGAGCTTGACTCCATCCTCAACCCAAAAAGGCCCCACAAGCTCATCTTTGATGATACCAGCCCAAACCAGTACTCCACCTTCACCTTGCTGGCGTCTGAGTCGGACTGGAGCTCTCTGCCCTTTACCAATCCAGCCATCTGGCCCATCAAGACTCACTCTCATTTCATCAGTCCATAAAACCTTAGAAAAATCAGTCTTGAGATATTTCTTGGCCCAGTCTTGACGTTTCAGCTTGTGTGTCTTGTTCAGTGGTGGTCGTCTTTCAGCCTTTCTTACCTTGGCCATGTCTCTGAGTATTGCACACCTTGTGCTTTTGGGCACTCCAGTGATGTTGCAGCTCTGAAATATGGCCAAACTGGTGGCAAGTGGCATCTTGGCAGCTGCACGCTTGACTTTTCTCAGTTCATGGGCAGTTATCTTGCGCCTTGGTTTTTCCACACGCTTCTTGCGACCCTGTTGACTATTTTGAATGAAACGCTTGATTGTTCGATGATCACGCTTCAGAAGCTTTGCAATTTTAAGAGTGCTGCATCCCTCTGCAAGATATCTCACTATTTTTGACTTTTCTGAGCCTGTCAAGTCCTTCTTTTGACCCATTTTGCCAAAGGAAAGGAAGTTGCCTAATAATTATGCACACCTGATATAGGGTGTTGATGTCATTAGACCACACCCCTTCTCATTACAGAGATGCACATCACCTAATATGCTTAATTAGTAGTAGGCTTTCGAGCCTATACAGCTTGGAGTAAGACAACATGCATAAAGAGGATGATGTGGTCAAAATACTCATTTGCCTAATAATTCTGCACGTAGTGTATATTTGCGATTACAGTTTTAATCCCTTCTACAGAACAATGTAAAAAGAGGTATCTACCATGATCATCAATCTCACAAGCCAGAGATTCAAACTTAATCTTATTATGTATCAAAATTGAAACCCCTCTGGAGTAAGTGGTGTATACAGAGTGATATCCCGCCACCACCCATCCCCTCTCCAACCATCTTATTGATTCCTTATCCAAATGTGTCTCCTGGAGGCAGATGATAGCTGGCAGGAACCTCTTCATCCACTCAAGGATAGCATATCTTTTAACCCTCTCACGGAGCCCCCTCACATTCAGTGAAAGGATCCTAACCATCTAACAGAGGGGGAGGAGGGAAGAAAAGAAAAAAAAAAAAAAAAAAAAAAAAAAAAGATTTTCGCCACGTCCCCAATCCCACCCTCGCCCCCCCTCTATACCCCCCCTCTATATAGTCCCCCCTTCTGCTGTACAGCAGTCCGGGCGACTCCATAACTTAGCGTGACTCCTATCGCCCCCCCCCCCCCCCACCAGCCTCAGAGGCCCTCTCCATCCGCCCAGTCACTGACTTCCTCCGGAGTCTGAAAGAAGGAAATCTTGCCGTTATGTTCCACCCTTAGTTTTGCCGGAAAAAGTAAGCTATATTTTATACCGGCCTCTCTTAATCTTTTTTTGACAGATATAAATTCTCTTCTTTGTGCGTTAGTGCTAAATGAATAGTCCGGAAAGAGTTTGATCTTTACACCCTGTATATAATATTTTTCTGAAGTTCTTGCATCAGCTAGTATTCCATCTCGGTCCTTAGATAGTAAACATTTCACCAGTATAGATCTGGGATAGTCCCCTGGTGCCCTATTTTTTGTGGGGACCCTGTGTGCTCTTTCAACAGAGAATAGGGGAGAAAGAGTACCTACTTTACTATTTTCCCTCAACCATTTTTCCATAAATTCAGTACAATTTCCTCCCTCCGCTCTCTCTGGGACCCCCACACATCTTATATTAGCCCTTCTTGATCTATCCTCCTGGTCTACCAATTTTTGTTCCATCTTAACGTTTGTTTGTTTTAAAAGGGCCACCTCCTTCTCTAATTTCTGCACAGATTTCTCTAGGGTGGGAATCTTTTTTTCCATCTCTTGTAGGCGCTGTCTTACTTTTTCCATCTCGGCTCTGATAACCATAACGTCCGTCTGAACTGCCCCAAGCTGGGTTACTAAATTATCCATTAAATTTTCCATCCTTGAGACAGTGCAGAGTATATCCTGCACCATTTTTACATCCGTTTCTGTGTATGTCACAGGTATTCCCCTATCCCCCTCTCCTCCCTCCGTTGGCTTCTCATGTGTCGAATCCTGTACTCTGGCATCGGCCATTTTTTCTTTTTGTGGGGATCTAAGCCCAGGTGAATTCGGGGCCAGGTACTTATTTAGACTCGCTTGTTTAGGCCCGCTTTCGAGCCCTCCTGCTGATCGCCTAATAGTACTCCCCGCGGGGCCACGTTGTTCTTCCCTTTTTTTTGACGGCATTTTAAGATCTCTTTCCTCTTTTCTTAATCCTATTTCACTTTTATTATTTTTTTAATTTCTTTTTCACTTTTTTTTTTTTTTTTTTTTTTTCCCCTCCCCTCTCCCTTTTTTTCCCCTTCTCCTCTCCCCCCCCTCCCCTCTTTTCTTTCTTTATTCCTATCCTTCTTTCCCTCCTTCCCCCCCTCCTCCTTTCTTCCCCTTCCTTCCTCCCCTTCCCCCTTCTCTCCCCCCCTTATCTTTTTCCTTTTTTCTCCCCAGTTAATCACAAAAACCCGATACAGTCAATGCATTGCGTCCATGATTAAATACAAGGGTTAGTACAGAGGGAAAAGAAAAAAAGAGAAAAAAAAAAAAAGAAAGTCCATAATATCAATAGGATCCGGTCGAAGATGGAGATGCTCCTTAGAGGGTTGAGGGTCGGGGTCTGGAATCCAGACGTATAGGGGGTATAGTCAGTTAACTGATTAGTTCGGAAAGGTATAGTACAGTTAGATATCTTGAGGGGGGGGATGGGGGTCCCAGTCGGGGTTGTTAGAATTGTTAAACGTTGCACTCCATACCCCAAACCCCCTCCCCCGTTCTCTTTTTTTTTTGATTCAGTTCAGTTCACACTGGCGCGGTCCACTCTCAATAACTGCCTCCAGTTGTCTCAGTGTAGATTTGCTTCCTTTATTTTACGGCAGCGTCAATCTGCACCCCCATAGTCGCCGTCACATCTACAACGGCCAGCTAACCCACTGTCGCCTGCAATCTCAGGGGTACTTAACAGGGGTAGCTAACTTTACCACAAGAACCTATGGACAGTCCTTCTTTAGTTTTCCACTTCCAAATTGCTGAAGTGGCCGCCCTTCAGATATTACAGGCGGAGCTGGCCTTACCACTTAAGAGTCAGTATGTGCAATAGGGGTCGGTAGAGATCCAATAAAAACAAGATCACAGAGACCAAGAAAGTATCCCCCCGGATATTCTCTCTGTCAGGGCCAGGGTTTTCACTGCTAGCAGGCGAATGTCGGTTATCGGATATCAACCAGAGCTCCCCTTTAGCACCGCAGATTAGTACACTGTACACTGTACTCCGGCCCCACCAACCTTCATCCTGACAGCGCTTTTTGTTTCCCTCCCACACCACAGGTGCTGCAATATCTCACCGCCCAGCGGCTCAGGTCTCAGGTCTTCCAGGGACAGCGGTACAGGTCCGGACACCAGCGTCAGACTCTTGGACAATCAGGGCGGCAATCAGGGCGGGCACGGCCTCAGCGCATGGGCTGCGGTAGTCGGCAGGCTAACATGGGCTGCGGTAGTCGGCAGGCTAACATGGGCTGCGGCGGTCCGGCATTCCAGGCGGTGGTACTAGCGTTGGTACGGACGGCCAGCGGCCGGCGTGCAGGAGAGGCGGGGGGGGGGGGCGGGGGGCGGAGCCCTAGCGTCCCACGTCAGACGCTCTCACGCATCACCCGCTCAAAAGGAAGCATTCTTAAGCATAAATCAAGTCTCATCATTCATTTATTAGGGTGTTTTTCCCTTTTCTTTTTTGGTCTGGGTTGCATGGTAACCTTGGAGTTGGGTTTCCTATGGGTGGCATTGCACCCTGTTTGTTTATTGCTGTATATCACAGGATAGGGGATAAGTGTCTGATAGGTGGGGGTCCAACCACTGGGTTCAGCACTTACCTGTTTGAATGGAGTGGTGGTCATGCATGTGTGTGGGCTCTATGGGGCTGCAGGAGATACACACGGAGCAGAAACAGATACAGGTGTGTCTGCTGCTCCATTCTAACGAGGAACACAGGCCCCGATCTCATGATTGGCTAGACCCCTGCCAATCACACACTTAGCCATCCGGTGCTCAGTACTGGGCCCTGGATAGTTTGCTGCCAGGCAGTGGGTACATGGAGGAGAAGAGATCAGGTTGGCGTGAGTGCACTTGTGCGCACTCCTTGCTTTCATCTGTGGCCGCACAGCAAGAAGGAGGAAGAGTGTTCCTTCCCACTGTGATGCCGGCCAGCGCAGCTACTGCCACTACTGAAATGGCTAAGGATGGGGTAGTCAGGGAGGGCTCTAAGATTGTCAGCCACTGCCCCACCAATAAAAATATAGATGAGGGACCAAGGGGATTGTAATCAGTGTCGGACTGGGATGCTTAGGACCCACCGGTAAAATTTATTTTGGTGGCCTGCCATATAGATACATTCAAATATTTCCTGCTCACACAGCAGCAGAAAGATGCTACAATATGATTGATTACACCGCGCAACAATGATTTTGCTACTGAGAGAAAAACATGTGATTCAGGGGCGGACATACCGCCTGTGCAGCTGGTTGAGCTGTACAGGGGCCCAGCAAGGGAAGGGGCCCATCCCAGTGCCAGCAGAGGCATTTATTATTTTATCTTATCATATTTTTCATTCCATACCTCTGCCAACAGGGTAACCTGGGCACTATGGTGTGGAGGTCAGGAGGGGGCGTAATTTTTTTGGGGGAAGAGGCCTGATTAGCACTTACTGCGAATCTGCTGCCTATTTGCGTCTACACTCCATAGCTGAAGGACTTTCGATGACATCATAGTCATGTGATCTTTTCAGCAGTGGAAGTGGAGGTAGGACCTGTGATGAGGTCACCGTCATGTGACCAGTGCAGAAAGAGGCAGCTCAGCAGTGGAGACCTGTGATGGCATGGTATGAATTTAAGTGTCAGAGAAATGCTAGGAGATGTGGTTCTCCCCATTATACCTCCTCCCTGCTTAGTGGGAGGGAAATATGTTAATTAACTGGGACTGAGAATGCTCAGACTGGGAGAAAACATCTGTAAGTGGGTAAGTAACTGGCTCAGTAATAGAAAACAGAGGGTGGTTATTAATGGTACACACTCAGATTGGGTCACTGTCACTAGCGGAGTACCTCAGGGGTCAGTATTGGGCCCTATTCTCTTCAATATTTTTATTAATGATCTTCTAGAAGGTTGGCACAATAAAATATAAATTTTTGCAGATGACACTAAACTGTGTAAAGTAATTAACACTGAAGAGGACAATACACTGCTACAGATGGGTCTGGATAGATTGGAGGCTTGGGCAGAGAAGTGGCAAATGAGGTTTAACACTGACAAATATAAGGTTATGCACATGGGAAGGAATAATGCAAGTCGCCCGAACATACTAAATGGTAAAACAATGGGTAACACTGACATGGAAAAGGACCTAGGAATTTTAATAAACAGCAAACTAAGCTGTAAAAACCAGTGTCAGGCAGCTTCTGCCAAAGCCAATAAGGTCCCTTTCACACGGGCGAGTATTCCGCGCGGGTACAATGCGTGATGTGAATGCATCGCACCCGCACTAAATCTGGACCCATTCATTTCTATGGGGCTGTGCACACGAGCGGTGATTTTCATGCATCACTTATGCATTGCGTGAAAATCGCAGCATGTTCTATATTGTGCGTTGCGGTGCGATTATCCATGCAACGCAGGCCCCATTGAAGTGAATGGGGCGGCGTGAAAATCGCAAGCATCCGCAAGCAAGTGCGGATGCGGTGCGATTTTCACACACGGTTGCTAGGAGACGATCTGGATGGAGACCCGATCATTTTATTATTTTCCCTTATAACATGGTTATAAGGGAAAATAATAGCATTCTGAATACAGAATGCATTGTAAAATAGAACTAGAGGGGTTAAAAAATAAATAAAAATAATTTTACTCACCTTAATCCACTTGATCGCTCAGCCGGCATCTCTTCTGGCTTCTTTCTTTGCTGTGTGGAGGAAAAGGACCCGTGGTGACGTCACTCCGGTCATCACATGATCCATCACCATGGTAAAAGATCATGTGACGGACCATGTGATGACCGGAGTGACGTCACCACGGGTCCTTTTCCTCCACACAGCACAGAAGACAGACAGAAGAGATGCCGGCTGCGCAATCAAGTGGATTAAGGTGAGTTAAATTTTTTTTTATTTTTTTTTTACCCCTCCAGCGTTATTTTACTTAGCATTCTGTATTCAGAATGCTATTATTTTCCCTTATAACTATGTTATAAGGGAAAATAATACAATCTACAGAACACCGATCCCAAGCCCGAACTTCTGTGAAGAAGTTCGGGTTTGGCTACCAAACATGCCGATTTTTCTCACGCGAGTGCAAAACGCATTACAATGTTTTGCACTCACACGGAAAAATCGTGCATGTTCCCGCAACGCACCTGCACCTTTTCCCGCAACGCCCGTGTGAAACAAGCCTAAGATAATGGGTTGTATCAAAAGGGGCCTAGATGCCTCTGATGAGAACATAGTACTACCACTTTACAAATCACTAGTCAGACCACACATGGAATACTGTGTACAGTTCTGGGCTCCTGTGAACAAGGTAAACATAGCAGAGCTAGAAAGAGTTCAGAGGAGGGCAACTAAAGTAATAACTGGAGTGGGGCAACTACAATACCCTGAAAGATTATCAACTTTAGGGTTATTCACTTTAGAAAAAAGACGACTGAGGGGAGATGTAATTACTATGTATAAATATATCAGTGGACAGTACAGAGATCTCTCCCATCATCTATTTATCCCCAGGACTGTGACTATGACAAGGGGACATCCTCTGCGTCTGGAGGAAAGAAGGTTTGTACAGAAACATAGAATAGGATTCTTTACGGTAAGAGCAGTGAGACTATAGAACTCTCTGCCTGAGGAGGTGGTACTGGTGAGTTCACTAAAAGAGTTCAAGAGGGGCCAGGATGTATTTCTGGAGTGTAATAATATCACAGGCTATAGCTACTAGAGAGGGGTCGTTGATCCAGGGAGATATTCTGATTGCCTGATTGGAGTCGGGAAGGAATTTTTTCCCCCTAGAGCTGAACCCGGACATCACCTTCTTTTCACCCGGGCAGCCCCCCCAGATGTTGGCATCGGAGAATCTGATGCACTCCCTTGCCCTGCGCTAGATCACGCAGGGCAAGGTCTCTTTTGTTTTCAATAACACACTGCCAGGCGGAAACTTCAGCGCGTTCGGTGACGTCACCGGCTCTGATGGGCGGGCTTTAGCGCTGCCCTAGCTGTTTTACTGGCTAGGGCAGCACTAAATCCTGCCCATCAGTGCCGGTGATGTCACGGGGGTTCCTGGCAGGTCTACTTTGACAGGGCCTGGCAGTGAAAATGTCATCCCACCGGCCCATGTTAAAGTGCAGAGGGCGCGGAAGTTACAGAGAGCTCGGAGCCTCTAGGTGTAATTGTAACGCCCCCGTTTGTATATAATAAAACATCATTTGTCTAAGCTAAGCAGGCACATAAGGACATGGTGCTAACACAGATGCCTTCAGCTGCCAAGCGCACACGTAACAGGTCAGTCCTTTAATTGTCCAAGTGTATGAGGGAGTCCTGAGAGATAGCTGAAGGCCTAGGGAGCATTTTACCATCAGCTATGGACTTCATTGGGGGGAGAAAGCTGCCACTAAAGTGCCTAGGGCAGCATCAAATATAAATATGGACCTGGCTCCACAGTAGCAGAAGGATGTAGTGTCACACATCACACTGCTGGTCTGTGTATGAGGAGGAGGGGCGCGGCCAGGAATATGCTGTGCTCCTCCTCCACAGACCAGCAGAGCAATGTGTGGCACTACACCCTGCTACAGCTGTGGAGCGCCAGCGGCTGAACTATGATCATGGGGAACTAGGTGAGTTAATTTTTTTAACTTCCTGTAAAGGGGGCATATATCTGACCATTACTACTGTGAGGGGGCTCATATCTGGACGTAACTACTATGTACTGGCACAAAGGGGGAAAATTACTATGTGACGGCCGCACGAAGGCCATCACTGTCTGGAACTGTTGTCCATTTTTGTAAACTTCCCTTGCCATCCATCCCCAAAGGTTCTCAATTGGATTTAGATCAGGGGAACACGCAGGATGGGCCAAAAGAGTGATGTTATTCTCCTGGAAGAAGTCCCTTGTCCTGCGGGCATTGTGTACTGTAGCGTTGTCCTGTTGAAAAACCCAGTCGTTACCACACAGACGGGGGCCCTTAGTCATGAGGAATGCTCTCTGCAACATCTGGACATAGCCAGCGGCCGTTTGACGCCCCTGCACTTCCTGAAGCTCCATTGTTCCACTGAAGGAAAAAGCACCCCAGACCATTATGGCGCCCTCTCCACTGTGGCGCGTAGAAAACATCTCAGGTGGGATCTGCTTGTCATGCCAGTAACGTTGGAAACCATCAGGACCATCAAGGTTACATTTTTTCTCATCAGAGAATAAAACTTTCTTCCACCTAACGAGCAGTTCTGTGGCGTTCAAGGAGACAAGGTGTTTTTGAAGCCCTTCAGTCTCAGATACCGTCTGATGGTTATGGGGCTGCAGTCAGCACCAGTAAGGGCCTTAATTTGGGTCGAGGATTGTCCACTGTCTTGACAGACAGCCAATTGGATCCTCCGGCTCAGTGCTGATGACATTTTTTTGGGGTCTTCCACTTGACTTTTTTGTTCCATAACCCTCAGGATCATTTAAGGAATTCCAAATGACTGTCTTACTGCGTCCCACCTCAGCAGCGATGGCGCGCTGTGAGAGACCCTGCTTATGCAGTTCAACAACCCGACCACGTTCAAAAAGGGAGAGTTTTTTTGCCTTTGCTATCACAACGTGTGACTACCTGACAGAAAATGACAATAAATCCACATCTTTGCACAGATTTGGCTTTTTAAAGGCATGTGGTCCTAAACTTTGGATCAGCTGAAAAACAGCCTGTTTCAGTTTAATCGTTATTTTCAATTAATTGAATGCTCCAATTTTTTTTTGTCTCACTCTCATTTCTTCTTGTTGCATGTTGAAGCTCTACTTGGAACCTTGTTAAGATCCAACAATGTAAAATATGATTTTTTGCAATTTTTCAAGTGGTCTTAAACTTTTGATCAGGACTGTATGTTTATATTTGTATGTGTGGTTTGGGGGGGGGGGGGGGGCAGGTGCATCCTTTGCTGCCTGTGTCCGCCCCTGGTGCATTCCATCATAGAATTGCGTTATGGTCCGTGGTAATGGGATCCATAACGCAATTCACCTTTTACCAACAAATGAAGTGTGAATAAATTTCAAAATATAAAATTCGCTCATCTCTAATCAGGACCCAGAGTGTTTTCTTCTGAATATGACATTGTCTATCAGGCTCTGCAGCAAGTACAATGTCTGCATGACACTCTGCCTGTCATAATCATCCAGGAAGCAGCAACAAGTTTGCCTTAAGGAAATATTCTGCCACAGACACCAAAGTGTGAGCTGTCGGACAATGAAGCCCTGACCTAAAGTCTTGTTCAAACATCTTGTCAGAAAGATAACGGATGTGTTTTCCTGCTACATTGCAACCATCTACCCCTTGCAGAAAAAAGATTTACAATTACAAATATTTTTAACTATTACATCTTAAGAGCAATGTGACTGACTTTTTTACAGTAGTATTTCCGCTTGGCACTGGGCTTTGAATTTGCACATGGCAGCATGGAGTTAGTGTATTTTCTATAAGTTATTAAGATGAATTAGTCAGGGTGAACTGGTTTGTCCCCACATGCTTGAAGCTTACTCACATAATCTGCAACTAAAATAATTTTTAAAATGATGTCCCCTTTTCATAATGGTCATTTTGATATAGAGGGATATATAGTTTATGGTCACCAGGGGTGAGACTAGAAGCTACAGCAGTATTTGTCTGACTGAAAGATGGCATTTATGCCAGATCCCCTTTGACTATAATGAAATCTGATAGGGATCCGGTGGTGCCTGGTGGTATTCAGCCTTACCGGATACGGTAAACTCTAGTAGCTTGTGTCCTCTGCTGGCAAATAGCGGTTCACATAGCACAGGCATCGGCCATGTGGCTGCAGTTTGCGGATGCGAACCCATACAGAGCGATGCGCATATTGAGGACCAGTGCATGAGCCCTAAGGCTGGGTTTCCACATAGTGGGAGTGTACCAAGTGGCCAATCCACATGTGGGAAAAACCACATACCTTTTAGGGCTCATGCACACAACAGTATGTATTTTACGTTCTGCAAAAATGGATCCGCAAAAAATACGGATAACATCCGTGTGCATTCCGTATTTTGTGGAACGGAACAGCTGGCCCCTAATAGAACAGCACTTTCCTTGTCCGTAATGCAGTCAATAATAGGACATGTTCTATCTCTTTGTGGCCGAAACCAGTCAAAAACATAGAACAGGTGCAGATCCCTCACACTTAATCTCTGCGGAGGCTCCAATCCTGTTTTTTGCTCACAATCACTGATGGAAATCATTTTTTCACCTGTAAACACCATGTGCCCTTTAATTGCAACATGTTATGTGAATTCACACTTACTACGCTATGTGGACACCCAGCCCTGGGCCTAATGCACCATAAGCATTTTGTGGTCCACAAACTGCGGATCTGAAAATTCGGAAGAGGTCTGTGCCGTCCACATTTTTTTTTGCAGACATTGAGGTACCTTTATCAAAACTGGTGTAAAGGAAAACTGGCTTAGTTGCCCACAGCAACCAATCAGACTCCATCTTTCATGTTCCAAAGGAGCTCTGAAAAATGCATGGTGGAATCTGATTGGTTGCTATGTGCAGCTAAGCCAGCTTTCTTTACACCAGTTTTGATAAATCTCCACTATTGACTTCAATGAACCTGGAGTCAACACTCTGTGGATGAGTATAGGACATGTTCTATCATTTGCAGAACGGACACATGTCTTATATTTGTCCGAAAGAGTTGACCGCAGGTCCATTGAATTCAACAGGTCCACAGCAAAATGCAGCATGCAAACTGACCTCATCGGTATTTTCGGGCACTGTGGTTTTCAGACCGCAAAGAGGACGCTGTTGTGTGCACGAGACCTTAAAGAGGACCTTTCACTACTGTATAAACTAAAAACTAACTATACCTGTGGGCAGAGCGGCGCCCAGGGGTCCCCCTGCACTTACTAGTATGCCTGGGTGCCGCTTTGTTCGCCCGGTATAGGCTGCGGTGTCTGCGCTCCCTCTGACTGATTTTTTGTAGGAGGCGTGTCCCTTGCTGCACTGCTGGCCAATCGCAGCACACAGCTCATAGGTCATCAATATTAAAAGCCCAGAGAACCCTTTCATACTTCTCACAACTGAGCGTTTAGTTCAATCGTATTCAGTCCAAGTGTAGGTAATCTTTGGTGAGATAAATAGCCTAAACTCCAGACAGGCGCGTGAATAGATAATACTGGGACAGCCTATATAATCATCAACAAGATGAAGATCAGTGTGTGACAAAATACATAATATCACCCAAAAACTAAGGACACACATGTAATACAATGACATTTTATTGAATTACATCAATTATAAACAACATATAAATAAATGAATAAGGCCTCTTTCACACTACAGTTTTTTGCGTTCCGTATACGGTCCGTTTTTTGCGTTCCGTATACGGAACCATTCATTTCAATGGTTCTGCCAAAAAACGGAATGTGTTCCGTATGCATTCCGTTTCCGTATTTCCGTTTTTCCGTTCCGTTGAAAAGATAGAACATGTCCTATATTTGGCCGCAAATCACAGTCCGTGGCTCCATTCAAGTCAATGGGTCCGCAAAAAAAACGGAACACATACAGAAATGCATCCGTATGTCTTCCGTATCCGTTCCGTTTTTTGCGGAACCATCTATTGAAAATGTTATGCCCAGCCCAATTTTTTATATGAAATTACTGTATACTGTATTTGCCATACGGAAAAACGGAACGGAACAACGGAACCACAACGGAAGCAAAAAACGGAACAACGGATCCGTGAAAAACGGAACGCAAAACACTGAATTCAACATACTGTAGTGTGAAAGAGGCCTTAGTATGTAGCAGCAATGCAGTCAGCATAATGGCAGCGAGTAGCTGGTATAGTAATATAGAATAGAGAGATCAAACCCGGACCTGCAGGGAGCGCTCCTATTCTACATTACTATACCAGGTAATCGCTGCCATTATGCTTCACTTAGGTTAGATTATTTGTAAGTGTTATTTCCTTGTTGGCACTTATCTTGCCTGTTGGGCTAATGTAATTGTGGCTTGTGTACCTTAATTGTAATTTGTAGTGTATTCCTGTTTTTTTTTGTTTGTTTTTTTAATGCTCTTCTATGTATTATATTGATGGACATATAAGTCACTCCCGGGGGGATCTATTATGCTTGTGTACCTGCTGGGGAACTGCTTTTCCCAGCGCTGACTGCATTGCTGCTACATACTTATTCATTTATTTATATGTTGTTTATAAATGATGTAATTCAATAAAATGCCATTTGTATTACATGTGTGTCCTTAGTGTTTTAGATAATACTGGGCCCACAACATTATTGACTAAGGGTAACTTCGGCTATTTGTAATGTTGCCACCCAGTATCCATATAATACAGCAAGAGGTTGCTGAAACCCTAAAATACCTAAAATTAGTAAATAGGCACACGCTTGTTACATGCAAGCAACACTAATAGGCATAGTCAATACATACAGTACATAGTCCTACAGACAAAAACTCCTACATGGTCACAAATGTAGATCCTTGCTACGTTCACTCCCTACCTAGACCCAGATGCACATGCATGCGCAGACACATGCTTACTACTAGGGATGAGCGAATGTTTCATCAGAAGTCGATTCGCTCATCCCTACTTACGACAGAAATGTGTGCGACCACTCACCACCTTGTGTGTCATTTGGTACACAGTAAACCCGTCACTCATTACTATGTGCGGACTGATCTATAAGGGTACTCATGTACACATACTGATTTGTTAGAAGATTTGAGCCCCTCGTAATGACATGGGTGAAATCTCACCTCTTTCTACAGGAGCATTGAGATTTTTACAACATGCCCTAAAACCTGTGTGGATTACTTCCAAAATGGGGATTTCCATGCAGATTGTATGTAGAGAATACGGAACAAATCTGGCCCTTGGAAATATCCCCTAGTGTAGAGGTCACCCAGCGGTCTTTCTGTGCTCTAGGGCTTATTCACACTTAAATTGCGGTCACATTTTATCTTCCACATCTTCAATCACAATACTGTATATGCTAAATGGCATTAAAACACCACAGTTCTTAAAAGATTGCTGCAGATCCATTCTGTGACTGTTATAGGAATGAAGGCAAGTTTTCTTTTTGGGGGGGGGGAGTCGATTCCTTCTAACCTTCTGCTCCTGCATGAAGCAACAGTCTGCGGTAGAAACATAACATTGCTACACTAGCGCCTGCCACTGATACAGTTTTATTTGTGTCATTTACCATTACCTCTGTAAGTGCTGCTTTAAGCGTTTATCCCACAAATTTTAAGGTCTTTTTTTTTCACCTACTGGACTTACTTTACTTTCTTCTGTAGGTGGGCAGCAGCTCATCTGAGACATGACGCGCCGGCATCTCCCAGGATACATTACGCTTAGCGTTTGTTAACATTTTCCTCTCTGCACAGAAAAGAATTCCTTACATATAGCTCCACTGTGTAGCGACAGATAGAGACATATATTTCTATTCATTTAGGAGTGGGAATGAATGAACCAAAGGTGTCTGGACTGCTTCACTATGAGACCACGTTAGCGTGGGAGGGGAACAGGGAAGCTACTGAGCATGTAAGTCCACCGTGGAATGTAGGAGAAGCTGGAGCAGAAGGATTAACAGCAGGGGGTGCTACCCGAGATCAAAACGTAAACTACATAAAAAATAAAGAAAAACTTTTATTGCATGTATAATACAACTATTTCAAATCCCCTATTCATTGCATTGTGATACCTTTCTTGGGATAACCTCTGTAATATCCTGGTTACAGGAGACCACCAGTGCAATCCCTCTACAGCCGAGGAGAGAGTTTGAGCAAAATAGGGGTCATTTACAAAGAACAGAGTTTTACGCCGACTTTGATTTCCCCTGCGCTGATGGAAAATGCGCCTAATGTATGACCAGGTGCATGCTTCCTCATAAATTCGGCACTCCAAATTGAGTGAAAAACGACTCCACAACTGTTTTCAGTAACTTTGCCAGGGCTGATATTCCAGTCCCCACCACTCCCAAGTGGCGAGGATAGCATAAGGGCCGTTTCACACGAGCGGATGCCGTGCGTGGCATCCGCTCCGTGAAAGAGTGCCAAGACCCGCTGCAGACTGCAGAGGCACGGAGCAGTAACATGACTGTTAATGCTCCGTGCCTGTCTGTGATCTCTTTCCTACGAAATCACAGGGACAACTGTGATTTCGTAGGAAAGAGATCACAGACAGGCACGGAGCATTAACAGTCATGTTACTGCTCCGTGCCTCTGCAGTCTGCAGCGGGTCTTGGCACTCTTTCACGGAGCGGATGCCACGCACGGCATCCGCTCGTGTGAAACGGCCCTAAAAATGCCCATGCATCAAAATATTGTTACATAGGCATTTTAAAAGTTTTTACCCCAAAAACTAGCATAGGGATGTTAGTAAATGACCCCCAATATGTTTAGGCTTCTTTCACACACAAATTTGCGCTGACATTTTTTTGGGTAATGCTAAAAGAAAAACATAAAAATCTCTTGCAGTTTTTGCCATACTGCATGGGTTTTTATAGTTTTTGTGTGAAAGGAGTTTTGAAAAGCAAAAAAGTCATTGCTTCAGAGTGCATTTTACAAAGAAGACTCTAGAGAAACCAAAAAACACCAATGTATGGCCTGCGTTTCCCACAGACTTTCAGCTAACATTTGGAGCTGGCATTTTCTAGCAAAAACCACACACACAGATGCAAACAAACAACACCGTTTTTGTGGCATTTTTTCAGCACATTTTCTAAAAACCTATTTCTGAATCCACCCTCAAGAAAAGGGCATATATTAAAATGCAATATGCAGATTAACTGTGGGAATTCAGAAGCGTATTAGTAATTGCCAAGGGAGTGAAGCAAGAGCAGGACGGACATGATAAGTAGCTGGCGGGGAGCTTGCCTGGAGATTATGATTTCACCCGGTGTGAAGACATTGCTGCTCCTCCCCCTCCTCCTGGGCATTCCATTCCTCTGACATCAGCCAGTACCGACATCATAGGCAGCCACAGTCTACAATGATGCTGCTGCACCCGGCCATAAAGAACAGGTATCTATGAAGCATGAGGGAACGTCTGCTAGTCCTACCCAGTCCTGCTTTTTCCTCAGACATTGAATATAGCTCCAGGATGTTGGGTTGCATTAAATGTTCTGAGACAGACTGTACCCATGCTCAGAACTAGGGATGAGCAAACTTCTGTTTACAGGTTTGGCATACAAGGTTCAGGTTATCTAAGAATTCCGTTATGGACTTTCGGGAATGTGCGACAATGGGCGTTCGCTTGTCTCTGTATGCGCGATTGTAAACACCGGTACAATCGCGTATACATAGCGCTCCTTTCAGAACGCTCAGGTGTGAACCCAGTGTCAGGGTATATGCACACGCCCCAGATTTTTTTTTTTACAAAAGTTGACTCTTCCGAACATCAGAATGGAGCTTGCAAAAGTCTGTGAACATGGTGCAAAAACAACCCCGTTCACATGTATGGACACATTTACTGTGTGTGAATTTACTTGAAAATTTCAATTTTTACAATCCCTCTCCCTAAGGGCTCATGCACACGGCCGTTGCCTGGCAGTGCCTGTATTGCGGCCTGCAAACCCTTCGATGGGTCCGCAATTCGGAAGGTACTACCCCACTGAAGTACTACAGGGTTTCTCTCCGTTCCTCTGCACCGCAAAAAAACATGCTGTATTTTTCCCAATGCGGATGGATCACGGACCCATTCAAGTTGAATTGGTCTGGATCAGTTTGTGGAATTCCGCACGGATGTTGCCCATGCATTGGGGACCGCAAATTGCAGTCCCTTATGCACGGAACGGCCGACCAACGGCCTTGTGCATGAGCCTTAATAGTGTGTCCAAAATGGCCAGAAAATCAATTAAAGCAAACCGAAAAACCAGGCCCTCTATGTCACAGGTAGGTGAACATCTACAAAGCTGTATATGGTGAGGACCCCTCCAAACAAATACTTATACCTTTATGTGTGGCATATAGAATCAGTAACAAATTTCTAGGTCTTTAATGGAATTGGGCTTTAATTCTTTTTAGAAAAAACTACTCTGGCCTCATGCGCACGACCGTGTCCACAGATCCTCAAAATGTTTCTTGCTCTCATTAATAGAAATTACCTTTTTTGTCCACAATAGAGACACAAATAGGACATGTTCTATAATTTGTAGAATGGACACACATATGCAGACAACACATATGCAGCTCCTACCCGTCCCCGCCTTTCCTGCGTCACAGCCTACAGAATTATGCCCTAAGGCAAGGCCTTTTTATCCAGATTATTGGATCTGCTCCCAGCAGCCACAGAGCAGGACTCCCTGTTTTTTCTGGATGCCCAAGCAATGGCCGACTTGGCCATGTGGGATTCCTTCCTGACCAACTGGAATTGGATCTCCTTATTTGTTCCCCAAATGGAGTCCCTCTTCTCTGCCTCCAGAGGTTTCGCAGCCATCTACAATAACCAGTGGTTAGTAGGCCAGTGGCCACCAGAAATCTCGTCACTCAACAAGTACTTCAGTTCCTCCCCTCTTTTAGAAATCTACCCGATTTGTAGTGGCCGCCCAACTTTGTGGCAGGCAATCGGCCAATTCCCCGGTGACTTTCATCACGGACAATCAGACAGTAGTGGACATCATCACCAAGGGCAGGTCAAAATCACATCAAATCAAATTAGTTTGACTCTCTTTACAGTAAAATTTCCAGATATCATGCAGACATATCCAGGGCGTCCAGAATTCAGCCGCTGACGCACTGTCACACTTCAATTT
The DNA here is from genome assembly GCF_014858855.1 of Bufo gargarizans. Lineage (NCBI taxonomy): Eukaryota > Metazoa > Chordata > Amphibia > Anura > Bufonidae > Bufo > Bufo gargarizans. Next base: position 352,440,992 of record NC_058080.1, on the reverse strand, counting down.
ACAACATTTCTTTCAGGTCATGCCAGAGGCGGAGCCAGCAGGACTATCCCCTCTAGAGTTCAACACCCTACGCATGGATTAGCACAATTCATTTCATCCACCAAATCCCTCGTACAAAGACCACTGCCAACACAGCTAGAAATTACAAGACCGGTGAACAGCTTTAAAAAAAATATAACTGTCACCAACACCTCAAACTTGGCTATAATTCCATCAGATTATACATGGCAGGGGTGCAATACTACTCTACCTTTAAAAAATCCTGATGGTAGGGTAATCTTCCCGTCCCCCGCAATCAAGGCAATTCTTAGGGGGATTAAAAAGAGTAGCCAACCCAGCACTCCAAGCAGACAACCAGTTTCAGGGGAACTGTTTAGGAAGCTCTCCAATTCCCTAGACAGCAACTCTTTTGGGCTCCAACCCAGCATGGTTATCCAGGCGGCCATGTATTTAAGCTTCTACGGTTTCCTGCGACCAGGAGAGTTCACAGGTTTCTCTTCCAAATCCAAGGGCTTAAAGAGGACCTTTCATTACAATAAAAAAAATCTAAACTAAGTATACAGACATACCAGTTCTCCCGGTATAGGCTCCGGTATCTTCGGATTTTTGGCTCAACTGGGAAAAGCCTGCTCTTGTTCTCCTGGGCATCTCCTTCTCCCAGTGGTGGCCAATTGTGGCCTGGAGTGGTGGCCAATTGCAGCACTCAGTTGATAGCCTGGGAGAAAAAAACCTCTCAGGCTATGAGCTGAGCGCTGCGATTGGCCAGCGCTACAGCCTGGAAGAAGGAGACGCCCAGGAGAACAAGAGCAGGCTCCTCCCAGTTGAGCCAAAAATCTGAAGATACCGGGAGAACGGAGCGGCGCCCAGGGATAATAGTAAGTGCAGGGAGAACCCTGGGTGCCGCTCTCCATGTCTGTATACTTAGTTTAGATTTTTTATAGTAATGAAAGTTCCTCGTTAACTAAGAGCCAGCTAGCCTGGAATCACGATCACTTCATCTTGCAACTACCTTCCATCAAAACATCACAATCAGGGCCTCCAGTCCAAGTCAAATATTTCAAATCCTTCAATAAGTGGTGCACCGTCCAGGTTTTAAATAAATGAATAAGTTCCCTGGGTAATTCTTCCCCAGATAGCCCGCTATTGCCTTTCAAAGCCAAGCCCCTCACTACAACACAGTTCGTATCCCACATCCGTCTATTAGTTTCAGGCCTAGGTCTTGATCCCAAAATCATATCAGGACACTCCTTTCGGATCGGGGCCGCCTCCTCGCGTCCAAGCACAACGTCTCCAGTCATATCATCCGTAAAATGGGTCGTTGGGAATTATCTTGCTTCACCAGGTACATTCCCAATCCACACCAGGAAATTTCGGAAGCTTTTCGTAACCTAGTTTTGTAAACCGTGTACCTATTCAATAAAATCCTAAAAAACCTACCCTGCTTGACTTTTTGGCCCCTCATAGGCTACCCATGTTGGAGGTTATGGGCACAATCCGGCCTTTTAGTTAGTCAGCAGCACGGATATGTCTATTCCTTGGCACCGTCGCGCCAGCCCCAGTATCCGTAGCCATGACCATATTAGCTGCATTACATACAATCGCTGATCCCTATACAGAATCAATGTTTACTGGCAGCAGATTCCACAGCAAATGCTGATTTTATATTCCACAGCGAGTGTTTGCTTGTTCATTAGGTGACTGGTGTCACATTCACACGGCAGTTTTCAGGAATGAGTGTTCCTAGGACTGTGGGACTGACAAGCTGCCAGCAATTTTTCATTGTTGGTTGCTAGGGCCTCTTAATATTCCGCTGTATTGCTGTCCTCAGGGCTGTGATACAGTTGAATTCTGCAATGTCTCTCATAGACTAGCGATAGATTATTATTTACCTGGCTGGCAGCCATGAGGAGGGCTCAGGCGGCCCCCTAGGCACCGGCCCACTGGGAAATTTCCCTGTAGAGTCTATGGCCAATACTCTCAACCCAGCAGGTTGTCAGCAGCTCAGGACAGAAGAGGCCTTTGTCCTGAACAGCAGCACTGACAGCATCATGGAGGTAAGTATTCATTTTTCGCCTTGGCGCAGCATTATTGGGGCACTACAGATGGGGATTATTATAATTTGAGCAGCACCATGTGGGGGGTCCATTATTATAATTGGGGCACCACTATTGGGCCACTATAAGGAAGGGAACATTATTATAACTGGGGCAGCATGATTGGGATACTGTGGGGATCATTATTATAACTGGGGCATTATAGGGGGTGGATCATTATTATAAGGGAGGCAGCACCACTGGGGAACTTTTGGGGGATGCGGGGAACTATTGTGGTACCATGGGGTGTCATTATTACACTATGTACAGTCATTAATTTAACTAGACTGGCACTATTGGGACACCATGGGGGAGGGGGTCATTATTATAACTGGGGGCTGGGGCACTATAGGGGATCATCATTTTAACTGGGCGAGCACTATGGGGACATTAGTACTACAGGCAGGGCTACAAGGGGGCATTTTTATTACATTACAAGGGCTTTATTGTTACTGGGTGTTACTATTGGGGGAGTTAATACTACTGGGCGCACTATAAGGCACCATTTTTCTTTCAACTAGGACACTTTATGAGGGTTTGTTAATATTGGGAACACTATAAGGGGGCATAAGTACTACTGGGGCACATTGTGTGGGCTTTACTACTACTGTGGTACTATAAGGGGTCATATTTACTACTGGCACATTGTGTGTGCTTTCATCCTACCAGGGGCACTTTATTACAACTGGGGCACTATAGGGTGCATTAGTACTACTGGGGAACAAACCAGAAAGGGAAATGTAGCAGCACAACAGTTGGATCCTTCAGTGGTGGTGCCCGCGGTGTCAGCTGCCAGTCTGTAGCACCCCGTCACAGCAAATACAAAAAAGAAGATGTACCACGGCACTCTCATGTCTTCAGCATTCCAACATTTAATCACCAAATCACAGCGACGTTTCGACCAGTGTGACCACACTGGTCGAAACGTCGCTGTGATTTGGTGATTAAATGTTGGAATGCTAAAGACATGAGTGACGTGGTACATCTTCTTTTTTGTATTAGTACTACTGGGGGCATTGTAGGTTATTATTACTTATGGAGTCATTATTACTACTGGGAGCATTATGGTGGGCTCTACTTCTACTGGGGGCACTATGGGCAAATACTAATTTTGTGGGCATTATGGTGGGCTTTACTACTACTACTGAGGGATTATGGATAACATTATTACTCCTATGTGGATTATTACTTCTTGGGCACAATGGCAGACATTATTACTATTGGGGCACTATTACTACTAAGGGTACTTTAGGATAGAATTATTACTATTGGTAAGACTTTTGGGGGCGCTCTTACTATGGGGGGCACCCTGGCACGGTATCAGCTTAGCACAATTTTGACACCAATACTGTGAGAGATGCTATGTGCTCAGTGCAGTTATTTTTGACAGCGCATTCTCTTGTGGTATGAGTATTTTCACAAGGACTATTTATGTAGTATAGTATTGAGGAGCACAGCAGGCACAGTATTTGAGGCGACAGGATGGGGTATTCAGAAGATGGGGAGAGTGAAGGAAAAGTAGGAAACTAAGAGGTCTGTGTGGCAAACTCTGCAGAGACAAGACATGGCTTAAAGAAGCAGTACATAACAGCACTCTCATAGTACTAAATAGAAATGGGATATAAAAACTAATGCCCCATTTTGATATGTGTGGGTAATCACTCTGGTAGGCAGGGTGAGCGGTCGCATAACACAAGCACCAAAAACAGATCTTGATCAAACTGCAGTGTTTTATTCACACAAGCAGGTTTAACAGCTCAGAAACCAACTTCACCTTAGTTGAAAGTCCTGGTGTTCGTTCACACCATGCTGCATAAAAAGTCCAAGTCCAGGTGTGTGTTCACACTTTGCCAACAGGTCCACGCCAAAGGCTAAGTCCAGGATTTAATCAACCTGTTTTCCCCCAAACAAGTCACAAGCATTCATCCAGGCACAGGCCTTCTCTCCCTGCTGCCACCTAACTGTCTTAAAGGGAGCCTGTCACCGGGATTTTGTGTATAGAGCTGAGGGCATGGGTTGCTAGATTGCCGCTAGCACATCCGCAATATCCATTCCCCATAGCTCTGTGTGCTTTTATTGTGTAAAAAAACTATTTGATACATATGCAAATTAACCTGAGATGAGTTCTGTCCCTGAGATGAGTCCAGCATAATGGAGCCCAGCACCGTCCCGCATCCTCACAATCTCCTCCTTGCTCCCTGACGTCAGAAAGCTAGAGCGCCGTAATCTCGCGATGTGTAAGCTAGTGCATGTGCAATGTCGTCATAGTGTTCCTTCCCTGTGCTGGCATCAGCCTCAGGCAGGGCCGGACTGGCCTGCCGGGATACCAGGAAATTTCCCGCTAGGCCAGCAGGCCTGAGTGCCGCAAGGCCGCGGCCCTGGTGACAAGTGGGGGCGGCAGGGCACAGCAGCAGGAGATGAGCTCTTCCATTGTGGAAGCGCTCATCTCCATAGTCATCTGTATCGCTGTCCTCGGGAAGGTGATACAGATGTCTATGCTGCGGCAGGGGAGGGACAGGTGTGTCCCCTCCTGTTCCTCTGATAGGCTGCCGGCCTAGTGCTGTACTGGCACATGATAAGGGGGGACTACTGTGTTGGCACATAAGGGGGGACTACTGTGCTGGCACATAAGGGGGAACTACTGTGCTGGCACATAAGGGGGGACTACTGTGCTGGCATATAAGGGGGGACTACCTACTGTGCTGTCACATAAGGGGCGGCTACTGTCACATAAGGGGCGGCTACTGGCACATAAGGGGCGGCTACTGGCACATGATAGGGGGGAACTCTGGCTACTGGCACATGATGGTGGGGGGCTCTGGCTACAGGCACATGCTGGTGTGGGGGCTCCTATTACTGGTACATGATTGGGGGCATCTATGGGGGCACATCTTACTGGCACATGATTGGGGTCATCTATTGGGGCACTTATTACTGGCAAATTATTGGGTGGCACTATAGGGGCATCTGAGGCTAAAAAGAAGGGGTATTTTATTTGGGGGGCTCTGTATAGGGGCATTTTATACTGGGACACATTATGGTGGGTACTATGGGGAAGGGGGGAGGAGCACTATGGGGGTCATCTACAGGGTTTATATTGGCACATTATGGGAACATTAGCTCAACTGGGGGCATTACAAAGGGGTATGTTTTGCACATTATAAGGAGAATTATTACTACTGGGGGGGGGGGGCATTATAGTGGGCTTTATTACTCCCCCATGGTATGACCCCCTAGTAGCAGCGCCAGCCTCTCCCTGCTCTGCTATCGCTCTGCCCCTTCTCCAAATCCTTATTATGAAATCTTTCTCATTAGGATAAAGCACAACATCAGCTCCGCCGAGCCCCCGGCCAAAGTGTGGAAGTAGTGTCCGAGATCCTCAAGGGCCAAGTAATTGTAAGTTTGTATGTGAAATATGTTTGTTTGGAGTTGATCTTTATTGATTTTACATTGCAGATTATTTTTTATTTTTTTTGCAGCATATGGGTGAGATTTTATAAATATTTGTATTATTTGGTCGAAAGGCTCATTGGGGGGATTGTAACAGGACTGCCGTAGAATATCTAAAATAGCTGGTCAAGTAAAATGTTGCATGCGACAATCATTAAATAGGTGGCCAACAAAAAAGGGGCGGGTCAAAGGCGTGGTAAAACACTGTCTGAGCATGCTGAGAGTTGTAGTTTTGCAGCAGTTGGAGGCATCCTGGTTGGGAAAACACTGTGATAATATGAACAATGGGGGTTCTACAAAAGAGCTATTGTGGGGCAAAGTTCATATTTTCGTGTTTACACATGTGTTTTAAAATGAATGCTTTCTCCTATTGTAAGCAAGTAAATAATGACGCAACGCTGTGGGGCTGCTATGCAACTTTTTCCAGGGCTGGTTTTTATCCCCAGCCCGGCCCTGGCCTCAGGGAACGAACTGCGCATGCGCTAGCTCGCGCATCGCGAGATTACAGCGCTCTTACTTTCTGGGGAGCAAGGAGGAGATTCTGAGGATGCGGAGCGACACAGGACTCCTTTTAGGTAAATTTGCATATGTATCAAATAGTTTTTTTTACACAATAAAAGCACACAGAGCTATGGGGACTGGGTATTGCTGATGTGCTAGCGGCCATCTAGCAGCCCATGTCCTCAGCTCTATACACAAAATCCAGGTGACAGGTTCCCTTTAAGACAGTTTGGTGTCAGCAAAGCCCGGACCGGCACCTAAGATCCGATCCGGTGCTTGACCTCACCTGGCTGTCAATCAGTCCCTTCCTCTCCACACCAAACCTTTTACTGTGTCACATATGATAAATAAGGCCTCATGCACACGACCGTTGTGTGCATCCGCAGCCGTTGTTCCGTTTTTTTTCGCGGACCCATTGACTTTCAATGGGTCCGTGGAAAAATCGGAAAATGCACCGTTTGGCTTCCGCGTCCGTGATCCGTTTTTCCAGTCCGTGAATAAAATATGACCTGTCCTATTTTTTTCACTGACAACGGTTCACGGACCCATTCAAGTCAATGGGTCCGTGAAAAATCACGGATGCACACAAGATAGTCATCCGTGTCCGTGATCCGTGTCCGTTTTTCCTATCATTTTCAATGCAAACTTGACTTAGTTTTTTTTTTCACTTTTCATGTCCGTGAATCCTCTAAAAATCAAGGAAGACCCACGGAAGAAAAAACGGTCACAGATCACGGAACAACGGAAATCCGTTTTGCGGACCGCAAAAAAAAACGGTCATGTGCATGAGGCCTAACTTTGAGGTTCTTAGCAAATATATTTTGACCAAAACAAATATGTGCACATCTACCATGGCTGGTGACCTCAATCCAGGTAGGAACCTACTCTAATTCATACCCATCTCTATGCCAGTGAGCATCTACATCCAGAAGAGCAGACCTTGCACATATACTGTGTTGCTGCTTGTTATCTCGTGTGCATTTAGGCTAGGGCTACATGGCGACATGTGCAGCCACACCTCACGTGTGAAAACAAAGCAAAACGCATCCTGCACAATATGGTAAATGAATACTATTATGCAGGATGCTTTTATTTTTTGGGCAGTATTTGGAAAATCATAATCCCTGCTCTTTCCTTGGGAACAGCACAATTCAAATCTATATAAACCCTCCATGGTACAGCAGCCCACATGCTGCCATTCATCAGACAAGTAAATTGCTCTGAACTTGACTTCCCTTCATTGTAATGGGGTCGTGATGAATGGAGCAAGTCCATAGATAGATACTTGTATTAAAGGATGGTCACATAAACAAGATGCATACAGTATGTGTTACTATAGACTGTGCCTCCATCAGAGTGCTCTGCTGTTTACTGTTCATTGCACTGTAGTGTACTAGTATCTGTTCCGCTAGAATTGCTCTGCCTCTGCCCTCTGGTGGACAGATGAAAAACTTTTAGGATACTGGAAATCACTATATCACGAATAACACAAATACATGTTTATTTAAAAATATGTTTATTTTAAAAAATTCAAATTTTTATGAAGCCCCCCCACCAGATTTCAGTGCACTGTAATCTTGATTTGTAACAGTTTTAAACACTGCTATCTGAGCAGGATCTTTGGCTGTCACTATGCATCAGGATCCTTGAACATAATATCTGACCTACAGTGAGCACAGACACTTAGGGCTCTTTCACACAAGCGGATGCCGTGCGGGTAATCCGCTGCGTGAAAGAGAGCCAAGCCCCATTCCGGACAGCAGAGACACGGAGCAGTAACATGACTGATAATAATGCTCCGTGCCTCTCTGATCTTTTTACTACAAAATAACAATGACAACTTTATCTCACTGTGATTTTGTAGTAAAAAGGCATTATCAGTCATGTTACTGCTCCGTGTCTCTGCTGTCCGGAATGGGGCTTGGCTCTCTTTCACGCAGCGGATTACCTGCACGGCATCCGCTTGTGTGAAAGAGCCCTTACGGTGCCTGCACATGCGGCAGATTTTGTGGCAGAAAATTCTGTGACTGAAAATCAGTTCCATTCATTTGAATGGGGCAGCAAACGCATAGATTTTTGCAAGCTCCATTAAAGGGGTTATCCAACCCCTATAATGCCCCCTCTAATGCACTGGCCCCTCACACAGGTTGTACTTACCTTGCTTCCCAGCACCCGTGTCAGTTCTGATGCCCGCACGGCCTGCATCTCTCCGTCAAATGAATCAAAACAATAGTAGGCCGCGACGGGGATGAGCCTTCCTATCATCACCCGCTATGCTAGGAAGGCTCATCCCTGTCGCAACCTACTGTTGGCTGACCCGTTACACCGCCCTACCCCAGCGCTGGAATTGATTTTCAGTTGCAGAATTTTCTGCCACAAAATCTGCTGTGTGTGAAGGCACCCTTACTCAAGCAGCATAAAAAGCAAAGGAATGTATGGAAAATGACATATTTCAAAACAATAAAAATGTATATGTTATCCTGGGTTTGTGGAAAGCCTAGTAACAAATATTTTTCACACTGAAAGGGCACATTTACACATAGTTTGGCCTCTTGCACACAAACGTATTTTCTTTCCGTGTCCGTTCCGTTTGTTTTTTTTGCGGACTGTATGCGGAACCATTAATTTCAATGGGTCCGCAAAAACCCCGGAAGGTACTCCATGTGCATTCCGTTTCCATATTTCCGTATATCCGTTTCGTTAAAAGATAGAACTTGTCCTATTACGGACAAGAATAGTACTGTTCTAATAGGGGCCAGCTGTTCCATTCCACAAAATACGGAATGCACACGAACGTCATCTGTATTTTTTGCGGACCGCAAAATACATATGGTCGTGTGCAAGAGGCCTTTAAAAGAGTTGGTCCAGTTCTCCTGCCCTGGCTGAAGACTGCTGTAGCCAGTCACTGTCCTCAGTGTATACCTGCGTGCCACTGTACACGTCACCAATAGCAGGACCAGACTAGCGCCACAGAGAATGGTGCTGTTATTTTAAGGCTACATACACACGACCATATTCATTTTGTTATCCGCAAATCCCTATCTGCATTGCTCTCTACATTGTGCTGCTTCACAGCCCCTCCACTCTGCTGTAATGGTCTCCAGGATGGATCTTACATCTGTCACTCAGAGCAGCGTGAAGGGGCTGATAATAAAAGCTACCCTAAAGGTATAATTACCCACCTATCCCCTAGCTCTGTCAGCAGTTTTGCACGGTCATTACTGAAGACATATTCCCTTTAAACACTATTCACTTACATTGAGTACAAGTCCCATCAGTGCATCTGTAATATGGCACCCATCAACTTCTATAGGGCCCTTGATTTCAGACTAACGCTGGGTTCAGACCTGAGCGTTCGCGATGGAGCGCTCTGTATGCGCGATTGTACGGGTGTTTGCAATCGCGCATACAGAGACAAACGAACGCCCATTGTCGCGCGTTCCCGCTGAAGTCTATGTACGGGAACGCGCGACAAGACACCTCAAAGAAGCTCATGTACTTCTTGGGGCGTCGGGCGTTTTACAGCGCGATCGTACGCGTTGTAAAACGCTCAGGTGAGAACCATTCCCATAGGGAATCATTGGTTCTTGCCTGTTGAGCGTTTTACAGCGCGTAGCAACGCGCTGTAAAACGCTGAGGTCTGAACCCAGCGTAAAGCATAAACTGTTTTTTTTTTCTGTCTGAAATTGAAGACATCGTTGAAGTTATTTTGGATGCCATAATACAGATCTATTTTTCTAGTATTGGTTCTACAGGACAATATTTTTGTGTCTCCATGGGGGAATTTATCATTCTCCTCACTCCACTTTTCTGGCTTTTCTGTCATGTGCTTTTTTAAACACCACTTGCAACAAATTGTGTTGTAGGTGGCGTTTTTACGCCTCTCTCTCGCCACGTTTCCGAAAAGGGGACATGGTGAGGGATGGGTGGGGGCCAGTAGGTAGGCACACTTCTCTTCAGTTACTGCAGCTTTCTCTCTTAGGCTACTTTCACACTAGCGGCAGGATGGATCCGACAGGCTGTTCACCCTGTCGGATCCGTCCTGCCGCTAGTGTGAAAGTACCCTTAAATGAAGACAGCAATCTACGGCATCTCTGTGATGGGAGAGAACATACAAGAAATATCTCTTCTACAAGATGTTAGATGCATTTGTATCTGATGACCGCGGGAAATAAAATACTGCACTCAACAGACTTACATCAGTTGCTTTTTTCTCAGCTTGCTCCAGTTTCTCCTGAGCATCTTTCAGAGCTTCAGAGTACTTATCCAGTTCATCTTCTGTTCCTTTCAGCTTTTTCTGCAGTGCCACCAGTTCATCTTCCACCTAGCAACATTAAAAACAGTCTGGTTACGGTGTATTTGGCTTGTACTTCCCCCCCCACAGAAACGTATTTAGAATTAAAAGGCAGGAAGAATATACCCCATGACACTGTTGGGTCCAGTCACATCTCGATAGAGAGCATGAAGCAGAGACCAGTGCTGGAGGGGGATCGGCAAGGTGAGTATCACTGTTATGTTATAATGTTCTGCGCTTTTTTATAAATAATTATTCATGACTGGACAATCCCTTGAAAGGAGGATACATCAATTGTCATAGATATTGATTTTAATGTACTGTAAAAATGAGAGGCATATGAGTTTTGTGCGATTCTTTAGAGTTGATGTAGGCTGGGAAACATGCCCTATTTAAAAAAAAAGCCACCCACAACCTTTACTTAACAGGTAGTGTTGAGCGAACTTGTGTTTTAAGTTCGGCATATAAAGTTCGGGTTATCGATTCTTCGATAAACTGAACCTGAACTTTAGACGCCGAACTTAAAACACAAGTTCGCTCAACACTATTAACAGGTCTTTTACATGCTGCAAAACTTCTTGGGTTCAAATTAAGGTTGCACTGCGTATCAAAGTCTAAATACTTGTTTGATAATAAGATGCCCAGTTCAGTTTGATATCTGGATTACCCTTTTTTTTAACCACTTCACATCTGAGCCATTTGCCCCCTTCCTGACCAGGCCTAATTTTGCAAATCTGACATATCTCACTTTATGTGGTAATAGCTTTGGAACGCTTTTACTTATCCAAGCCATTCTGAGATTTTCTTCTCGTGACACATTATACTTCATGATAGTCATAAATCTGAGTCAATATATTTCACCTTTTATTTATGAAAAAATCCAAAATGTACCAAAAATTTAGAAAAATTCTCAATTTTCAAAATTTCTATTTCTCTGCTTTTAAAACTGAAAGTGATACCTACTAAAATATTTATTACTTGACATTCCCCATATATCTACTTTATGTTGGCATCATTTTGTAAATGTCATTTTATTTTTTTAGGACGTTAGAAGGCTTAGAATTTTAGAAGCAATTCTTAAAATTTTTATGAAAATTGCCAAAACCCACTTTGTGGGGCTTAGATAGTGGATACCCCCATAAATTACCCCATTGTAGAAACTAAACCCCTCAAGTTACTCAAAACTGATTTTACAAACTTTGTTAACCCTTTAGGTGTTCCCCCAGAATTAAAGGAAAATGGCAGATTTTCCATTTTTTTCTTTAACACATCAAGGGTTAACAGCCAAGCAAAACTTAATATTTATTACCCTGATCCTGCAGTTTACGGAAACACCCCACATGTGGTCCTAAACTGATGTAAGGGCACACGGCAGGGCGCAGAAGAAAAGGAACGGCATATGGTTTTTGGAAGGCAGATTTTGCTGGACTGGTTTTTAGATGCCATGTCCCATTAGAAGCCCCGCTGATGCACCCCTACAGTAGAAACTCCCAAAAAGTGACCGCATTTTGGAAACTAGGGGATAAGGTGCCAGTTTAATTAGTACTATTTTGGGGTACATATGATTTTTAATAGCACTATATTAAGTTTTTTGTAAGGCAAGGTAACCAAAAAATGGCTGTATTTGGTACTGTTCTTTTTACAACATTCATCTAACCGGTTACATCATGCACTATTTTTATAGAGCAGGTTGTTACGGACGCAATGATAGCAAATACTGGTATGTCTACTTTTTGTTTGTTTGTTTTAGTTTTACGTAATAAAACATGTTTGAAAAAAATTATGTTTATGTGTCTCCATTTTCTGAACGGCGTATTTATTTATTTTTTTCCTGCCGATCGCCTTGTGCAGGGGGGCTTGTTTTTTGCAGGAAGAGTTGACGTTTTTATTGGTACCATTTTTTGGTACATATGATTTTTTTGATAATTCATTATAAGGCCTCTTTCACACGACCGTATGGCTTTTTCTGTGTTTTGCAGTCCGTTTTTCACGGATCCGTTCCGTTTTTTGTTTCGGTTGTGTTTCCGTTTCTTTTCCGTTCCGTTTTTACATATGACATATACAGTAAATGGAGCCACGGAACGTGATTTGCGGGCAATAATAGGACATGTTTAGAGTTGAGCGGACACCTGGCTGTTCGGGTTTGACGGGTTGGGCCAAACTTTGGAAAAAGTTAGAGTTCGGGACCCGAACTTGCCCCCTAACCGGAATCCCATTGAAGTCAATGGGGACCCGAACTTTTGAGCACTAAATGGCTGTAAAAATGTCATGGAAAGGGCTAGAGGCCTGCAAATGGCATTTAAATGTGGTTAAGAGCATGGCAAGTGCTCTGCAAACAAATGTGGATAGGGAAATGACTTTAAATAACATAAAACATGTAAAAATAATAATCTTGATCTAGGAGGACTAGGTCCATATGGAGTAGGAGGTTGAGGAGGCGGTGGATGTGGCGGTGTAGGTGGAAGCGGCAGTGGAGGAGGAGGTAGCCTACACTGGTTTTTGGTTTTAAATTACATTTTTTTAATTGGGGTACACCCCAAAACATTAGGAAATATAACCTGTGATAACCCCCTGCAGTCGTGCTAAACACACGTTCAGACAATACACTGGCTGCAGGGCAGGCCAGCACCTTCAAGTGGTAAAGGACAAGCTCAGGCCATGTGCCCAATTTGGAGATCCAGAAGTTGCAGGGGCTGACCCCTGTCAGTCAGTTCATGTAGGCGTGTGCAAACTTACTGCCCCACCATGTCGCACATCCCCGTGATGTTCAAGATCCAATTTGATATCTGCTCTATCAACTTTCGATGTTCTTTTCTGCGCCTACCATGGTGATCGCGGGTGGCGGGGAATCGGGGAGGATACATTTTTTCAAATGTAAAATTATAGAGTTAAGTTATGGGAGAAATTATTAAAGCATAAAAGTGTGACCACTTTTAAAGTTTAAGCATTGAATGAAAGGATGTGGCGCGCATTAATTACTGAAGAATTTATAAAATGTTATTCCCTGTCACCTATGCAGAGCAGGGGTTTATTCACGTCTAAAATTGTATAATGTCAACCCAAGAATGTAACAGAAAAATTTGTGAAATTTATTAACCTGTCTACTTGGTAGAGCAGGGGTCTATGACAGAAAAAAATTGTTTATTGTCACCCGAAAATATTAAAGAAAAATTATTGAAATTTATTAAGCTGTCAACTAGGTAGAGGAGGGGTATATTACACCCAAAAATTTGTGAATTTCACCAAAAAATGTAACTGACAATTATTATTATTTTTTAACCTGTCTACTAGGTATAGCAGTGGTACATCACACCCAAAAATTGGTGAATTTCACCCAAAAATGTAAATGACAAAGTAGTGAAAGGACATAAAATAAAATATGTACAAATAAAATAAAAAAATTTGATTTATGAGGTGGAGTTCCATATGGAGTAGGAGTTTGAAGAGGCGGTGGACATAGTGGTGTAGGTGGAAGCGGCGGTGGAGGAGGACGAGGTAGCCAACACAGGTTTTTGGTTTTAATTTAATTTTTTTAAATTGGGGTACACTCTAAGTGTACTATCCAAAATACAAGAATGAGCAATTGCGCTGCAGTATAACAATGGCTGGTTAGTACCGGTATACATGTCTATTCTGCACAAGGTACGGACAAGTCCTGAGGGATCCATGACTGGTTTATTTTAATGGATGTAATCTTGTCCACATTGGCTGTGGACAGGTGGCTGCGCTTGTCTGTGGTGATGCCCCCTGCCGTGCTAAACACACGTTCAGATAATACACTGGCTGCAGGGCAAGCCAGCACCACCAAGATGTAAAGGGCAAGCTCAGGCCATGTGCCCAATTTGGAGACCCAGAAGTTGAAGGGGACAGACCCGGCATTCAGTACGTGTAGGCGTGTGCACACATACTGCTCCACCATGTTGGTGAAATGCTGCCTCCTGCTGAGACGTTCAATATCAGCTGGTGGTTGGTGGTGCTGGTTGTTGTGGCATGCTGACAAAGATTTTCCACATTTCGGCCATGCTAACCCTGCCTTCTGAGGTGCTGGCGGTGCCCCAGCTGCGTTGGCGACCTCTTCCTCTGCCTTCGCCTTGTGCTTCCACTGTGCCCCCGCTGTCAGGTGGGAATGCCACCAGCAGCGCATCTACCAGCGTGCGCTTGTACTCGCGCATCTTACGATCATGCTCCAGTGAGGGAATGAAGGACAGTACGTTGTCCTTGTAACAGGGATCCAGAACCGTGGCCACCCAGTAGTCAGCACAACTTAGAATGTGGGCAATTCGGCAGTCATTGCGGAGACACTGCAGCATGTAATCGCTCATGTGTGCCAGGCTGCCCAGAGGCAACGAAAAGCTGTCCTCTGTGGGTGGTGTATCGTCTGTGTCCTCTGTATCCCCCCAGCCACACACCAGTGATGGCCATGAGCCGGTCTGGGTGCCACCCTGCTGTGAACATGATTCCTCCTCCTCCTCCATCTCCTCATCCTCCACCGCGTCATCCTCCAGAACTGTGTCCTAGCTGGACAATTGTGTACCTGGCGTTTGTGAGTGCAGGAACCCACCCTCGGAGCCACTTGAATGACTGGCCGAAACCCTACGAAATGATCCCTCTTTCTCCTCCTCCTCCTGTGCCACATCCTCTTCCATCATCGCCAGGAGCGTATTTTTCATAGAGGCATAGAAGTGGGATAGTAACGCTGAGAACTGCGTTATAGGCACTGGCCATGTTGGTGGAGTACTCGAAACAGCGCAACAAGGAACACTGGTCTCGCATGGAAGCCCAGTCATTGGTATAGTAGTGGTGCTGTTCCGCCGAGCGACTCACCCGTCTATGCTGTAGCTGAAACTCCACTATCGCCTGCTGCTCCTCGCACAGTCTGGCCAGTATGTGCAAGGTGGAGTTCCACCTTGTGGGCACGTCTCATATGAGGCGGTGAGCGGGAAGGCCAAAGTTGCGCTGATAGGCGAGCATCAGAAGGGTGAGAACGCCGAATGCATGCACAGACGCCCCGCACTTTATGCAGCAGCTCTGACATATCTGGGTAATTTTTAAGGAATCTCTGCACCACCAAATTCAGCACATGCTCAAGGCAATGGATGTGCGTCAAACCGGCTAGTCCCAGGGCTGCTACGACATTTCGCCCATTATCGCACACCACCAGGCCGGGCTTGAGGCTGACTGGCACAAACCACTCATTAGTCTGTTGTTCAAGGCCCGTCTACAGTTCCTGCGCGGTGTGGGGTTTGTACCCCAAACAGATACGTTTTAAAACAGCCTGCTGACGTTTACCCCTGGATGTGCTGAAATTGGTGGTGAAGGTGTTACGCTGACCGGATGAGGAAGCGAAGTAGGAGGAGGAAGCAACAGGAGGCAAACTGAAGTGCTCTGCAATCCTCGGTGGTGGAAGGACATGTGCAAAACTGCTATCCGCCTCAGGCCCAGCCCCCACTGCATTTACCCAGTGTGCTGTTATGGATATATAACGTCCCTGACCGTGCTTACTGGTCCACGTATCCATAGTGAGATGAATCTTGACACAGATGGCGTTGCGCAGTGCACACCTGATTTTGTCCCCCACTTGGTTGTGCAAGGAAGGGATGGCTTGCCTGGAAAAGTAGTGGTGGCTGGGCACGACGTACTGTGGGACAGCCACCGCCATAAGGCCTTTAAAACTATTCGTCTCCACCAGACGGAATGACAGCATTTCAAAGGTCAGTAATTTTGAAATGCTGGCATTCAGGGCTAGTGATCGCAGTTGGGTAGGGCGGTACTTCCTCTCCAGCGTTTGGGAGATGGAGAGCTGAACGCTTCCGTGGGACATTGTGGAGATGCTTGGTGACCCAGGTGGTGGTGTTGCTGGAAGATCCTCTGTTAGCTGGGTGGCAGGTGGCACTGTCACTCCAGAGGTGGATGAAGAGGCCGAGACTGCAGCAGAAGAGGAAGCAGGATGAGCCAGAGACCTTTCTTGGTTTTTGAGGTGTCTACTCCACTGCAGCTCGTGCTTGGCACTTACGGTAAATGCCTGGTCATGCAAGTTGTGCTCAGGTTGAGAACGTTTATGCCTCGCTTCAGGCTCTGATTGCACAGCGTGCAAACGACTCGTGTCTTGTCGTCAGAACATTGTCTGAAGAACTGCCATGCCAGGGAACTCCTTGGAGCTGGCTTTGGTGTGCTCGGTCCCTTGCTGCGGTGGGCAGTAGGAGGCGTACTGTCTATAGGACGGCCGCTCTGCTTTTGCACCCTGCTCCCTCTTCTGCTGTGCTGGTGGCTCTGTGCAACCACCGCCTCTTCCTCCGAACTACATAGGTCATTCGCATGACTTTGATTCCATGTGGGGTCGAGGACCTCATCGTCCTCCACATCATCATCTTCCACCCAGTCTTCACCCCTGCCTTCCTTGTTGGTTTGCACACTTTTGAAAGCCCCAGCAGTTGGCACCTGTGTTTCGTCATCATCCGAGACGTGCTGCGATGGTCCTCCCATGTACTCATCTTGAAACATAAGTGGTTGGGCATCTGTGCACTCAATCTCTTCCACTTCTGGGGCAGGGCTAGGTGGATGGCCCTGGGAAACCCTGTTAACAGAGTCATCAAAAAGCAGAAGAAACTGCTACATGACTTGGGGCTCAAACTGCTTGGCCGATTTGCAAGGGGGTGAGGTGAAAGACTGATGGACAGGGTGCCAACTGTGAACTTTCAGCAGGAGACTGAGTGGGAGACAATGTAAAGGAACTGGATCCACTGTCAGCAACCCAATCTACTATCACCTGTTCTTGTTCAGGCCTCACCATTCGTAGAGCCGCATTAGGCCCGACCAAATACCGCTGCAGGTTCTGACGCCTACTCACACCTTAGGAAGGGTTTTCACTTGTACGTGTAGCTGGCACAGATCGACCATGTCCTCTCCCTGCAACGGGTGCTCCACCAGCAGCACCATGACCTGGGCCATGTCCCTTATTTGACGCTCTCCTCATGTTTCTCGAATTTAGGATCTTGCCCTAAATGGGTGTTTAATAAATAGTAGAATAGAACGACCGTATGTACAGGGTGTATCTCAACCAGACTAGGCCTCAATAAAATTAAATTTGTTTGCCCAAAATGGCTGTATTTCAAATACCTGAATAGAAGCCCTGTATTTAAAGAGTGTATCTCACACAGCCTGATCCACACTAGGACGCTATCAAAGAATTGTGCCCAAAATGTCTTTATTTCAAATAACTGAATAGAAAGACAGTATGTAAAGACGATATCTCACAATGATCTCTGCAGCAAAGGCTGCCAACAATTATTTTATTTTTTGCCCAAACGGGTGTTTGTTTAATAACTGAAATTGACAGCAGTATATAACCCTGGAATTTCACATGTGCTGATGCTGCAAGGCCAGAAAAATAGTGGAATCTGGCAAAAAAGTGTGTTTTTAAAAATCCAGAAAATGATGGCTGTATTTTTAGCTTAAATTGCACATTGATTAATCCAAATGTTCTATATTGCCCAAAAAGTTTTTTTGGGGTAACAGAATATGAAAGCTGTATATATTAAACTTGAATTTAACACTTGCATATCTGGAAAATAGTGTTTTTTGGCAAAAAAAGTGTGTTTTTAAAAACACAGAAAATGATGGCTGTATTTCTAGCTTAAATTGCACACTGACTAAGCCTGCACGTTGACAATTATTTAATATTTTTATTTTTTACAGATTATTTGTGCTGTTTTTAAAGCTTGGATTTCAATGTCCCAAAAGCTCAGATGCAGTGCTGGTGCACTGAGCTTGCATAAAATGGCCGCCGCCGCCCACCTAACTGACTTATAAAAGTTTTTTTTTTTCGGTCACTGGGCTCAGGGCAGGATAAAAAAATTGTGCCCTACACCCACACAACACAATGTATGTAGATTGCTGAGTTAGATTCGCATTTTGAGCAAAGATTCTCTCCCTGAAATCACCAGCAGCATCCTCTCCCAACACTAAGCACAGCAGAGTGACGTGTAGCGCTACATGACTCCAGCTTATATAGAGGCTGGGTCACATGGTACACTGGTCAATCACAGCCATGCCATGCCACTGGGGCTACATAGTAGCCCCAGTTACAGGGGAACTACACCCCCAGAGAGGCTTTACAGCAGAAAACAGGGCTGATGGAGGTCTGTGAAAGACCCGACAGGTCCTGCACTCTCCCAGCCCCGGCGGTCACATGACTCACATAGCGCTTCTTGCTCTGTATACACAGCGCTTGGTGAGCACTATGTACAAAGCAATCTAGAAGGCAAGGACACCTGTGAACTGTCCCTGCCTTCTCTTAGGGTTGCCTTGCTGTCACTGACAGCGGGCAACCCGCTCTGCAGCTGCACGATTAGCGTGCAGCTGCGATCTCTAAATGGACGTTCAGAAACATCCATTCAGAGATAGCGATCCACCTCCCGGATGTTTATAGTCAATGGGCGGACGAGAGGTGGTTAAACCCATTCCCGACCAGCTATGTACATGTACGGCGCTCACCGGGACTTTAACCACTTAAGGACCACAGGTTTATACCCCCCTAGTGACCAGGCCCTTTTTTACAAATCGGCACTCCACAACTTTAGCGGTTCATTGCTCGGTCATGCAACTTACCACCCAAATGAATTTTACCTCCTTTTCTTCTCACTAATAGAGCTTTCATTTGGTGGTATTTCATTGCCGCTGACATTTTTACTTTTTTTGTTATTAATCGAAATTTAACGATTTTTTTGCAAAAAAATGACATTTTTCACTTTCAGCTGTAAAATTTTGCAAAAAAAAACGACATCCATATATACATTTTTCGCCAAATTTATTGTTCTACATGTCTTTGATAAAAAAAAAATGTTTGGGCAAAAAAAAAAATGGTTTGGGTAAAAGTTATAGCATTTACAAACTATGGTACAAAAATGTGAATTTCCGCTTTTTGAAACAGCTCTGACTTTCTGAGCACCTGTCATGATTCCTGAGGTTCTACAATGCCCAAACAGTAGAAAACCCCCACAAATGACCCCATTTCGGAAAGTAGACACCCTAAGGTATTCGCTGATGGGCATAGTGAGTTCATAGAACTTTTTATTTTTTGTCACAAGTTAGCGGAAAATGATGATGATTTTTTTATTTTTATTTTTTCTTACAAAGTCTCATATTCCACTAACTTGCGACAAAAAATAAAAAATTCTAAAAACTTGCCATGCCCCTCACGGAATACCTTGGGGTGTCTTCTTTTCAAAATGGGGTCACTTGTGGGGTAGTTATACTGCCCTGGCAATTTAGGGGCCCAAATGTGTGAGAAGAACTTTGCAATCAAAATGTGTAAAAAATGACCGGTGAAATCCAAAAGGTGCACTTTGGAATATGTGCCCCTTTGCCCACCTTGGCAGCAAAAAAGTGTGACACATCTGGTATCGCCGTACTCAGGAGAAGTTGGGGAATGTGTTTTGGGGTGTCATTTTACATATACCCATGCTGGGTGAGAAAAATATCTTGGTCAAATGCCAACTTTGTATAAAAAAATGGGAAAAGTTGTCTTTTGCCAAGATATTTCTCTCACCCAGCATGGGTATATGTAAAATGACACCCCAAAACACATTCCCCAACTTCTCCTGAGTACGGCGATACCAGATGTGTCACACTTTTTTGCTGCCAAGGTGGGCAAAGGGGCACATATTCCAAAGTGCACCTTTCAGATTTTGCAGGCCATTTTTTACACATTTTGATTGCAAGGTACTTCTCACACATTTGGGCCCCTAAATTGCCAGGACAGTATAACTACGCCACAAGTGACCCCATTTTGGAAAGAAGACACCCCAAGGTATTCCGTGAGGGGCATGGCGAGTTCCTAGAATTTTTTATTTTTTGTCACAAGTTAGCGGAAAATGATGATTTTTCTTTTTTTCTCTTTTTTCCTTACAAAGTCTCAAATTCCACTAACTTGCGACAAAAAATAAAAAATTCTAGGAACTCGCCATGCCCCTCACGGAATACCTTGGGGTGTCTTCTTTCCAAAATGGGGTCACTTGTGGCGTAGTTATACTGCCCTGGCAATTTAGGGGCCCAAATGTGTGAGAAGTACTTTGCAATCAAAATCTGTAAAAAAATGACCGGTGAAATCCGAAAGGTGCACTTTGGAATATGTGCCCCTTTGCCCACCTTGGCATCAAAAAAGTGTCACACATCTGGTATCGCCGTACTCAGGAGAAGTTGGGGAATGTGTTTTGGGGTGTCATTTTACATATACCCATGCTGGGTGAGAGAAATATCTTGGCAAAAGACAACTTTTCCCATTTTTTTATACAAAGTTGGCATTTGACCAAGATATTTTTCTCACCCAGCATGGGTATATGTAAAATGACACCCCAAAACACATTCCCCAACTTCTCCTGAGTACGGCGATACCAGATGTGTTACACTTTTTTGCTGCCAAGGTGGGCAAAGGGGTACATATTCCAAAGTGCACCTTTCGGATTTTGCAGGGCATTTTTTACACATTTTGATTGCAAAGTTCTTCTCACACATTTGGGCCCCTAAATTGCCAGGGCAGTATAACTACGCCACAAGTGACCCCATTTTGGAAAGAAGACACCCCAAGGTATTCCGTGAGGGGCATGGCGAGTTCCTAGAATCTTTTATTTTTTGTCGCAAGTTAGTGGAATATGAGACTTTGTAAGGAAAAAAGAAAAAAAAAGAAAAATCATCATTTTCCGCTAACTTGTGACAAAAAATAAAAAATTCTAGGAACTCGCCGTGCCCCTCACGGAATACCTTGGGGTGTCTTCTTTCCAAAATGGGGTCACTTGTGGCGTAGTTATACTGCCCTGGCAATTTAGGTGCCCAAATGTGTAAGAAGTACCTTGCAATCAAAATGTGTAAAAAATGGCCTGCGAAATCCGAAAGGTGCACTTTGGAATATGTGCCCCTTTGCCCACCTTGGCTGCAAAAAAGTGTCACACATCTGGTATCGCCGTACTCAGGAGAAGTTGGGCAATGTGTTTTGGGGTGTCATTTTACATATACCCATGCTGGGTGATACTGCTACTTTTCCCATTTTTTTATACAAAGTTGGCATTTGACCAAGATATTTTTCTCACCCAGCATGGGTATATGTAAAATGACACCCCAAAACACATTCCCCAACTTCTCCTGAGTACGGCGATACCACATGTGTGACACTTTTTTGCAGCCTAGATGCGCAAAGGGGCCCAAATTCCTTTTAGGAGGGCATTTTTAGACATTTGGATCCCAGACTTCTTCTCACACTTTCGGGCCCCTAAAAAGCCAGGGCAGTATAAATACCCCACATGTGACCCCACTTTGGAAAGAAGAAACCCCAAGGTATTCAATGAGGGGCATGGCGAGTTCCTAGAATTTTTTTTTTTTTTGCATAAGTTAGCAGATATTGATTTTTTTTTTGTTTTTTTCTCACAAAGTCTCACTTTCCGCTAACTTAGGACAAAAATTTCAATCTTTCATGGACTCAATATGCCCCTCACGGAATACCTTGGGGTGTCTTCTTTCCGAAATGGGGTCACATGTGGGGTATTTATACTGCCCTGGCTTTTTAGGGGCCCTAAAGCGTGAGAAGAAGTCTGGAATATAAATGTCTAAAAATGTTTACGCATTTGGATTCCGTGAGGGGTATGGTGCGTCCATGTGAGATTTTATTTTTTGACACAAGTTAGTGGAATATGAGACTTAGTAAGAAAAAACAAAAACAAACAAAAAATTTCCGCTAACTTGTGCCAAAAAAAATGTCTGAATGGAGCCTTACCAGGGGGGGGGGGGGTGATCAATGACAGGGGGGTGATCAATGACAGGGGGGTGATCACCCATATAGACTCCCTGATCACCCCCCTGTCATTGATCACCCCCCCTGTAAGGCTCCATTCAGACATCCGCATGATTTTTTACGGATCCATGGATACATGTATCGGATCCACAGAACGCATGCGGACGTCTGAATGGAGCCTTACAGGGGGGTTATCAATGACAGGGGGTGATCAGGGTAATCAGGGTGATCACCCCCCTGTCACTGATCACCCCCCCTGTAAGGCTCCATTCAGACATCCGCATGATTTTTTACGGATCCATGGATACATGGATCGGATCCACAAAACGCATGCGGACGTCTGAATGGAGCCTTACAGGGGGGTTATCAATGACAGGGGGTGATCAGGGTAATCAGGGTGATCACCCCCCTGTCACTGATCACCCCCCCTGTAAGGCTCCATTCAGACATCCGCATGATTTTTTACGGATCCATGGATACATGTATCGGATCCACAAAACGCATGCGGACGTCTGAATGGAGCCTTACAGGGGGGTTATCAATGACAGGCGGTGATCAGGGTAATCAGGGTGATCACCCCCCTGTCACTGATCACCCCCCCTGTAAGGCTCCATTCAGACATCCGCATGATTTTTTACGGATCCATGGATACATGGATCGGATCCACAAAACGCATGCTGACGTCTGAATGGAGCCTTACAGGGGGGTTATCATTGACGGGGTGATCAGGGTAATCAGGGTGATCACCCCCCTGTCACTGATCACCCCCCCTGTAAGGCTCCATTCAGACATCCGCATGATTTTTTACGGATCCATGGATCGGATCCACAAAACGCATGCGGACGTCTGAATGGAGCCTTACAGGGGGGTTATCAATGACAGGGGGGTGATCAGGGAGTGTATATGGGTGATCACCCGCCTGTCATTGATCACCCCCTGTAAGGCTCCATTCAGACGTCCGCATGTGTTTTGCGGATCCGATCCATGTATCCATGGATCCGTAAAAATCATGCGGACGTCTGAATGGAGCCTTACAGGGGAGTGATCAATGACAGGGGGGTGATCAATGACAGGGGGTGATCAGGGAGTGTATATGGGTGATCACCCGCCTGTCATTGATCACCCCCCTGTAAGGCTCCATTCAGACGTCCGTATGCTTTTTGCGGATCCGATCCATGTATCCGTAAAAATCATACGGACGTCTGAACGTAGCCGGACAGGGGGGTGATCAATGACAGGGCGGTGATCAATGACAGGGGGGTGATCAGGGAGTTTATATGGGGTGATCATGGGTGATCAGGGGTTTATAAGGGGTTAATAAGTGACGGGGGGGGGGGTGTAGTGTAGTGTGGTGTTTGGTGCGACTGTACTGACCTACCTGAGTCCTCTGGTGGTCGATCCTAACAAAAGGGACCACCAGAGGACCAGGTAGGAGGTATATTAGACGCTGTTATGAAAACAGCGTCTAATATACCTGTTAGGGGTTAAAAAATTCGGATCTCCAGCCTGCCAGCGAACGATCGCCGCTGGCATGCTGGAGATCCACTCGCTTACCTTCCGTTCCTGTGAGCGCGCGCGCCTGTGTGCGCGCGTTCACAGGAAATCTCGCGTCTCGCGAGATGACGCCTATTGGCGTTAGTGTGACCTGGGAGAGCCGCCGCGATGACGCCTTTCGGCGTTAGCGTGGCGGCAAGCGGTTAAAGAAGGCTTTTAAACATCAGGCACCTGGGACTAATACTTTTAAGGGTACTTTCACACTTGCGGGCTTCCTGGAAGCCCCATGGAGAGCTCCGGTATGTCACCGGATCTCTACAAAAAAATGCCTTTTTCCTGCGCGATTTAGTGCAGGGCAAAGAAGAGCATCGGAGCATGAACTTCTCCTATGCTCAAGACAGGGGGGGCTGCCGGGGTGAAAATGGAGGTATGTCCGGGTTCAGCTCTGTTGAATCCCTTTACTTGGCGTAAAACACTAAACAAAAATGGATTTCATGGGAGGATACCGCAGAGGAAGCCACTGCCTTCCAAAAAAAAAAACATTGCTGCACGTTTACAGTTTGCACAAGAGCACCTGGATGTTCCACAGCAGTACTGGCAAAATATTCTGTGGACAGATGAAACCAAAGTTGAGTTGTTTTGAAGAAACACACAACACTGTGGGCCAGATTTATCAGTACTCTAACAGCTCACTCAACTTTCACATAAGTCAGTTTTAGCTAAGTCAGATTTATGATCGACCCTTTAGGACTATAATAAATGTGGTTTAACGGTAGCAGTTTATCCGTCAGTAAGCAGCTTTACAAAAGTCGCACATCTTAAAGTTGCATGTTCTATTAAAAAGTCTCATAAGATAAGCATGGTCCTCACTGGAGAGAAATTGCGCATTTTTTGCAACTTTTTAAATAGTCGCAATAGTAAATCTGTCTATAGAATAATTTACATAAGAAAACACGTCCACTTTCAGAAAACTGGCGAGCATAGTGCAGAGCAGAAAAAAAGTCACAAATTTATGCGCAGTTTTAGCGATTGCGCAAAAATTTGCTACTTTTTCACTCCATTATTCTAACTTGAGCGAATTATAAATCTGGCCCTATGTGTGGAGAAAAAGAGGCACAGCACACCAAAATCAAAACCTCATCCCAACTGTGAAGTATGGTGGTGGGGGCATCATGGTTTGGGGCTGCTTTGCTGTGTCAGGGCCTGGACGGATTGCTATCATCAAAGGAAAAATGAATTCCCAAGTTTATCAAGACATTTTACAGGAGAACTTAAGGCCATCTGTCCACCAGCTGAAGCTCAACAGAAGATGGGTGTTGCAACAGGACAACGACCCAAAGCATAGAAGTAAATCAACAACAGAATGGCTTAAACAGAAGAAAATACGCCTTCTGGAGAGGCCCAGTCAGAGTCCTGACCTCAACCCGATTGAGATGCTGTGGCATGACCTCAAGAAAGCGATTCACACCAGACATCCCAAGAATATTAGTGATCTGAAACAGTTCTGTAAAGAGGAATGGTCAAGAATTACTCCTCACCGTTGTGCATGTCTGATCTGCAACTACAGGAAACGTTTGGCTGAAGTTATTGCTGCCAAAGGAGGTTCAACCAGTTATTAAATCCAAGGGTTCACATACTTTTTCCACCTGCACTGTGAATGTTTACATGGTGTGTTTAATAAAAACATGGTAACATGTAATTCTTTGTGTGTTATTAGTTTAAGCAGACTGTGATTGTCTATTGTTGTGACTTAGATGAAGATCAGATGACATTTTATGACCAATTTGTGCAGAAATCCATATCATTGCAAAGGGTTCACATACTTTTTCTTGCAACTGTAGATGCAAACTAACATACATATGATGACAAAGATGTCTTAGGTTTGATCATCTTTAGGCTACATGCACACGACCGTATGTGTTTTTTGCCATCCGTTTATTTAATTTTTTTGCGGATCCATTGTAACAATGCCTGAAACAAACAAGAATAGGACCATGTTCTATTTTTTTTGCAGGGCTACGGAACTGACATACTGATGCGGACAACACACGGTGTGCTGTCCGCATTTAAACGGAACGGACACGGACACAAAATAGGTTTGTGTGCATGACTCCTTAATCTCTCTTTTGTAGACTAAATATATTGCTATTATAAAAATAGAATTTCTTCTTTAAAGAGAGCAACTGGTCGACCTTTTTCATTTCTGACCTAACACTAAACACTAATCCAGTTGATATTAAAATGAGAAATGATCTCACTTTATATTGTTTCTAAATCTCTTCCAGGCTCCACATAATACCATCCAAATTCTGCTCAGAGGTCAGTTAATTCCTGCTATTGTCCGTAGGAGTGCATGTGTCAGAAATTAGCTAGATGATTTAACTTGTTGGAGAATCTGGTATAGTGATACCCAGTCCTACAGCACAGCTGACATGATCCCTGGCTATTCTTATATAAGTACAGAGTATTTGTGCTAGAAGACTTCATGGGGAACATTACAACTCTGCATTGTACAGTGAATTTAAAATATAATTTAACTTACTATTGTAATGCATTTATGTTCTTATAAGCAATATTAGTACAGTTGCAAGAAATAGTAAGTGAACCCTTTAGAATTATATTGATTTCTACATTGATTTCTAATAAAATTGTCACTATTTATAGACAAACATGATGTGATTAAACTAATAACACAGACGCAGTCTTTTACTAAGCATAATGAGTAAGGAAGTGAGTAAGTGTCAAAGATGCAACTGCAGAATGTATAAAAGAACTAAAGAAAGCATTCCGGACCAGAGGTGGTGACATGCCACGTAGAAGTACGTGACCACTGCCGGCCAATCAATAGCTGAACTGGTGCTATCTGCATAAATGGCACATGACCACAGTGGATCACCACTGGAACCAGGTCCCTGTGAAAAGGCAAGTCTTTTGTTTTTTACACACTGATCGGCCACCCTGTAAATTTTGTCAGACAACTATTTTAATGTTTTTTCTAAGAGCTAAACGGGGTAAAGGTGCTTCAATTAAGGAGAAGAGAAGGCACACAAAACAAGGTTACTGACAAATCGGTTCTTCTCAGAAAGGATTGGTTATTGTGAACCATGCCTTGATGCAAACTGCTTCCAGAAGACCTCAGAAAACATGTTATAGGGAAGAATTAAGCTGGAAAAGGCTACAAAAACATTGTAGCCTACCTGGGTGTACATCAATACATGGTAAGATAAATTATATAGAAATGGAGAGAATTTAGGACTGCTGTTACTTTCACTAGGAGTGGGCATCCTGTTAAGACTTCTTTACTGTAAGAACTGTGAATCTGTGGAATAGACGTCCTCAGGACATGGTCACAGCAGGAACAGTGGACAGTTGTAAAAAGGGTTTAGATAAATTCTTAAAAGTAAATGACATTAATGCTTATGAAAATGTGTACGAATCTGAGTCTCACTTCCTTCTGGGATTCAAGTCCCCACATATCCCTTGGCTGAACTTGATGGACTTATAGTTAATACGGTTGAAAAAAAAACATGTTACTATGTAAGATCACTCCAGATGCACAGCATGAAATCCTGAAACAGGTAAAAAATAAATAACAGAAGACCCGAAGAAGTGTCACGGCAAGTGGGGATATGAGGAACACCAATTAAACAAACAACAACAGTTAAACAGACTAGGGCCCCAAAGCTAGGGAGGAGGGAATGGTAACCTCCTGACAATCCCTGAGCCTCTCCCTGACTGCTGACAGTATGAGCAAGTCCTGATGGTGAACGAACTCATACGCTGGAACCTAAGCCCTGCTGACACCGAAGCAAACCCTAACTTGGGGAGAGGGGAATGAGACAGCCGGTACCTTCCACCGTGAAGGGATCAGCATCTCCCTGAGACCTAGCAGCAACACACGCAAAAAGGAGAAAACAGGAGGACTTAGGTTGAAACGAGCGTGAAGTAAAGGATCCACAAACAACCAGTATACAACTCCAGAAGGAAAATATCAACTGCAAAGTCAGCAGTAAGAAGGGTATATATCCACCATATTTATTTTTTCTTTAATAATGAAACCCTATTGCCCCCCCCCCCTCCTAGGCATTGGTACATAATCAATAAGCCAGCATTTGAGATCTTTTTCTTTATGATTAAAATCTGCAAAATATCTAGAAACAGGAAAATCCACTCTTTTTTGTCGAATACTTAATTGATGGTTATTCATTCTTGATTTAAAATCCTTAGACGTTTCCTTGACATATAAGATATTACACGGACAAGATAAGACATATATCACATGATCTGAGATGCATGTCAAATGGAAGCGGGTAGCATAATTCACACCTGTGGAGGGATGAATAAATGCAGTAGATTTGCACATATATCTACAATTGACACAACCTAGACATGGAAAACATCCCAATCCAGGCCGTGTCACCGTAGACTGTCTCAATGCTTTTTTAGTTCCAACATCAACCCTAACCAGCTGATCCCTCAAACTCATGGATCTCCTGTAGGAGAACAATGGTGGACTGTTGAATTCTGGTATATCCTTAATAGACCCAGCCAAAGTGGGCCAATGTCGTCTGATAATTTGACTAATATCATTGCTCACCTCTGTATAGGTGGATACAAAGGGGATTAAGGATGTTGTACATTTCACTATTGGATTGAAAAGGATTTTTTTCCTGTCCAATTCCATCACAGCAATACCATTTTAATTCAATAATTTATATGTATATCCACGATTTCGGAATTTCCGTATCATGTTATCCATAGTTCGTCTAGATTCCGCCTCATCCGAAACAATTCTCTTGATGTGAAGCATCTGTGAATATGGAAGAGAGTGTACCATTTTCCTAGGGTGACAGCTACTATTATAGAAGTGCAGTGTTCTTATCTGTAGGTTTGGTGTACAACTGTGTGTGAAAAATTCCATCCACAATTGACACCTTAGTGTCCAAAAATTGCATTTCACTGGTAGAATAAACCAGTGTAAATTGCAACGATGTATAGATACCATTAAGAAACCTATGGAAATCCATGAATTGATCCTGACTACCTGTCCAAATGAGGAAGACGTCATCTATGCATCTCCACCACCTCAGTATATACCTTAAGTGGCTAGATAGATAGATGACGCCCTCCTCAAACACACGCATGTATATATTAGCGTAAGTGGGGGCCATATTAGACCCCATAGCCACACCCCACTTTTGGATATAAAAAGTATCTTGAAACAAGAAATAATTGTGTTCCAATAAAATAGTAAGCAAACTCAGAATGAAGTCCACAGCCACATCAGTCACTGTGAAGGTGGACAACATTCTCCTAACCGCATTAATCCCCATACAATGTTCAATTGAGGTATACAAAGAAACAACATCAAATGATGCTAAAATTACATTCTGAAAATCTAAAATATCCACTTGACTCAATCTAACAAGAAAATCACTGGTATCACGAATATAAGAGGTACCACCAATGGCAAAACCTCGTAATATTATATCAAGAAATGTGGCCGGATGACTGAAAATGGAATCAGAACCGGATACTATTGGTCGCCCAGGTGGGTCGATCAGTGTCTTATGGATCTTGGGTAGTACATATAATACTGGGGTTACAGGATGAGCTACAATGAGATAGTTCATGATATCTATGTCTATAACCCCTGCCATATAAGCATCATTAAGGCACCGTCGAATCATGTCGCCTATTCAGAATTTTGGATCACCATCCAAGATTCCATAGACATCAGTATCCTCCAATTGTCACAATATCTCAGCCACATATTTCTTGGAATCCATAACAACAATAGCACCACCCTTGTCCGCAGGCTTGAAGACAAGGGTGGTGTCGTTCTTGAGTTGTTTCCTGGCTTGTACCTCATCCCTAGTGAGGTTGGGATGTTTAAAGGTGGAATCATCATAACTAGATCTCAATCTCTCAATATCAAACCGTTCAGCTTTGATAAATGCATCAACAGCAGGTTCACCCGTATCAGGAGTGAAGCCGCTCTTGGTATATAAATCAAAGTCACGTAAAGATAATTCACAAATTTTATCAGTGACCTTGTTAGTTTTACCCCTGAACCAGGTTTTTAATTTGATAGAGCGGAAGAATGCAAACAAATCATATTTAAGTTTCAACCAATCAACATGCATGGTAGGACAGAAAGAGAAACCTTTATTCAAAACACTCACTTGATTTGCGTTGAGTTCTTTGGAAGAAAGGTTGACAACAGTCATTTTTTCTTGTTCATGGCTTTGTTGGACATACCTCGTGTCTTGAAACTGCGTGGTTTGTCGCTTTTGTCTGTAGCGTCGACCGCCACGTCTGGTTCTACGTTTTCTTTCGACTGTTTCTGTATCTTGTCGCCTAAAAAATCACTGTCTGATGAGAATGTTGGAATGCGTCTTCTTCTTTTGTTATTATCCCTGTAGTGCGATGCCGATGAATCACTATGCCAATTATATATTGAGCCCCTTTTATAATCATCAGAGTCCCGGTTCCATTTAATGTGTTTTCCTTCCTCCGCTTGAGTTTGGAACTTCAACAAGTATTCATTCAAAACATTAGTATAGGTGTTGAAATCATCAAGTGACATATTTGCCTTTAATCTGTGTACAATGTCCGTGATATCACACGACAAAGTGCATAATTCACGCTGAAGATACTCGATGTTCATCCAAATAAAATCAAATGCATATTGATTGGAAAGGGTTCAAATCTTTTGCAAAAAAGTTAATCGCCAGAAAATAAGTTGGGACGTAAATTGGACCGCATACCTCTTAGAATCCTGCGTTCCTTGAAATATTCCCCCAAGGTAGTCATGTGCAGACGTAATGAAATGGATCTCCTGGCCAGAGATTCATGTTTCCTCTTAAGTTCTTTGAGTGATGGTATATTAAGGAAGGTAGCATCTCCCTGAATACCACGCATGATACGCTCAGTCTCCTCCTGTGAGTAGGTGACACCGCTGGATGAATTTGTGTCGGAACTCGACATGATGCAAAAAGCAATAATTAAAAATTAAATAGAAAATTGTTTTATTTATCTGCGATGATATGGTTGTTCAGATTCCTTAAGTATGAGTGTGAATATACGAGGAGATCCCTCATAATGTTGCAGGATCAGCAGGTGTGAAATTGCTGGTGGCTCGGCTCTTTCAACACATGGTTCCCTTTATATGATCCAACAATTGCTACCTAACGGTGACTTTGGTTGGCACAGTTGATCCTATAAGCAACAATGTGTTTTGTGTGTGATTAGTATGGTTTTGCCATGGTTTGAGTTATATTTGCACAGGTGGGGGCGCTGTGTTACAGTTGGGCTTCGCCTGTGCTTTACCTCTCCCAAGATGGCGATTGTTGAGGAATCTTGAATACTGCGCATGCACATGGTTGTTATGACGCTGCTATATGACACTGAGATGATGCGCCACCTGGAGAATGCGCACTGGAGGATCGGGGACGCCGTGCACATCGGTCGATCCATAATCGGGTTGTATAAGTTGCCTTGGCATGTGTCTTCAGTTATGCCCACCATCATGTGTTCCGTTTTTTTTTCCCCACACACAAATAAATTTGAATAATTGTTTTTAACCATTTAATGATGGGAGCATTTTTATAATACTTTATGCACTCCTGGATTTTGTACTAATCATGTATTGCCATTTACCACATTGTTCTTTTTATATGGTATTATGTATTTATTACACATGTTTTTTTTTGATAAATTGCAATATTTTGATGTATTCATTGCTACACATGCCAGCATGGGGTAATAGCTGCTTCATTATGTAAACACTTTTGATGTGATGATGTCACTTCCTTTCTCCATATATATGTTCACATTGCTTGAGAAAGGCTTCATGTTGGAGCCGAAACGTCGCGTCACCAATGGGTGAATAAAAATACCACTTTTTTACTGCAATTTTGGAGTGCTGCTCTATTTTTTCATTATACAATTTGGGTAAGCTTTTCCCTTTGAGCTAGCACCCGTTTCTCCTCTTTTTTTTGGTTGGTGCTGCCATATTTTAATTTTTTATACATCCAGCTTTTGGGCTGAGCACAACCTTTTGTCTCTTTTCATTTTTATTTTCTATTTAGTTTTTTATTATTGCTTTTTGCATCATGTCGAGTTCCGACACAAATTCATCCAGCGGTGTCACCTACTCACAGGAGGAGACTGAGCGTATCATGCGTGGTATTCAGGGAGATGCTACCTTCCTTAATATACCATCACTCAAAGAACTTAAGAGGAAACATGAATCTCTGGCCAGGAGATCCATTTCATTAAGTCTGCACATGACTACCTTGGGGGAATATTTCAAGGAACGCAGGATTCCAAGAAGTATGCGGTCCAATTTACGTCCTAACTTGTTTTCTGGCGATTAACTTTTTTGCCAAAGATTTGAAACCCTTTCCAATCAATATGCATTTTTAAAAAAATTTTTTATGAACATCGAGTATCTTCAGCGTGTATTATGTACTTTGTCGTGTGATCTCAAGGACATTGTACACAGATTAAAGGCAAATATGTCAGTTGATGATTTCAACACCTATACTATCATTTTGAATAAACACTTGTTGAAGTTCCAAACTCAAGCAGAGGAAGGAAAACGCATTAAATGGAACCGGGACTCTGATGATTATAAAAAGGGCTCAATATATAATTGGCATAGTGATTCATCGGCATCGCACTACAGGGATAATAACAAAAGAAGACGCATTCCAACATTCTCATCAGACAGTGATTTTTTTTAGGCAACAAGATACAGAAACAGTCGATAGGAAACGTAGAACCAGACGTGGCAGGCAACGCTACAGACGAAAGCTACAAACCACGCAGTTTCAAGACATGAGGCATGTCCAACAAAGCCATCAAGAAAAAGAAATTACTGTTGTTAACCTTTCTTCCAAAGAACTCACCGCAAATCAAGTGTTTTGAAAAAGGGTTTTTCTTTCTGTCCCACCATGCATGTTGATTGGTTAAAACTTGAATATGATTTGTTTGCATTCTTCCACTCCATTAAATTAGCGAATTATCTTTACGTGACTTTGATTTATATACCAAAAGCGGCTTCACTACTGTTACGGGTGAACCTGCTGTTGGTGCAGTTATCAAAGCTGTACGGTTTGATATTGAGAGATTTGAGATCTAGTTATGATGATTCCACCTTTAAACATCCCAAACTCACTAGGGATGAGGTACAAGCCCGGAAATAACTCAAGAACGACACCAAGCCTGCGGACAAGGGTGGTGCTGTTGTTGTTTTGGATTCCAAGAAATATGTGGCCGAGATATTGGGACAATTGGAGGATACTGATGTCTATGGAATCTTGGGTAGTGATCCGAAATTCCGAATAGGCGCCATGATTCGACGGTGCCTTAATGATGCTTATATGGCAGGGGTTATAGACATTGATCTCATGAACTATCTCATTGTAGCTCATCCTGTAACCCCAGTATTATCTGTACTACCCAAAATCCATAAGACACTGATCGACCCACCTGGGCGACCAATAGTATCCGGTTCTGATTCCATTTTCAGTCATCCGGCCACATTTCTTGATAGAATATTACGAGGTTTTGCTATTGGTGGTACCTCTTATATACGTGATACCAGTGATTTTCTTGTTAGATTACGTCAAGTGGATATTTCTGATTTTCAGAATGTAATTTTAGCATCATTTGATGTTGTTTCTTTGTATACCTCATTTGAACATTGTATGGGGATTGATGCGGTTAGGAGAATGTTGTCCACCTCCACACTGACTGATGTGGCCGTGGACTTCATTCTTAGTCTGCTTGCTATTTTATTGGAACACAATTATTTCTTGTTTCAAGATACTTTTTATATCCAAAAGCGGGGTGTGGCTATAGGGTCTAATATGGCCCCCACTTACGCTAATATATACATGCGTGTGTTTGAGGAGGATGTCATCTATCTATCTAGCCACTTCAGGTATATACTGAGGTGGTGGAGATGCATAGATGACATCTTCCTCATTTGGACAGGTAGCCAGGATCAATTCATGGATTTCCATAGGTTTCTTAATGGTATCTATACATCGTTGCAGTTTACACTGGTTTATTCTACCAGTGAAAAGCCATTTTTGGACACTAAGGTGTCAATTGTGGATGGAATTTTTCACACACAGTTGTACACCAAACCTACAGATAAGAACACTGCACTTCTGTAATAGTAGCTGTCACCCTAAGAAAATGGTACGCTCTCTTCCATATTCCCAGATGCTTCGCATCAAGAGAATTGTTTCGGATGAGGCGGAATCTAGACGAACTATGGATAACCTGATACGGAAATTCCGAAATCGTGGATATACATATAAATTATTGAATGAACATGGTATTGTGGTGATGGAATTGGACAGGACGAAAATCCTTTTCAATCCAATAGTGAAATGTACAACATCCATAATCCCCTTTGTATCCACCTATACAGAGGTGAGCAATGATATTAGTCAAATTATCAGACGACATTGGCCCACTTTGGCTGGGTCTATTAAGGATGTACCGGAATTCAACAGTCCACCATTGTTCTCCTACAGGAGATCCATGAGTTTGAGGGATTAGCTGGTTAGGGCTGATGTTGGAATTAAAAAAGCATGTAGACAGTCTACGGTGACACGGCCTGGATTGGGACGTTTTCCATGTCTAGGTTGTGTCAATTGTAGATATATGTGCAAATCTACTGCATTTATTCATCCATCCACAGGTGTGAATTATGCTATCCGCTTCCATTTGACATGCATCTCAGATCATGTGATATATGTCTTATCTTGTCCGTGTAATATCTTATATGTCAAGGAAACGTCTACGGATTTTAAATCGAGAATGAATAACCATCAATTAAGTATTCGACAAAAAAGAGTGGATTTGCCTGTTTCTAAACATTTTGCAGATTTTAATCATAAAGAAAGAGATCTCAAATGCTGGCTTATTGATTATGTACCAATGCCTAGGAGGGGGCGCAATAGGGTTTCATTATTAAAGAAAAAAGAAATATGGGGGATATATACTCTTAATTCTTTAAGAGCTCATGGCCTTAATGCAGACTTTAATTTAGGATAGGTATTTAGAAGGTAGCTTGCCTGGTCCAACTGTATGTCCGTTTATGTCTGTATCCTAGAGTTAGGTTGTAATGTAATTATTGTATTACAATATATGGAGGATATATGTATAATAATTATTTTTCTCTCTTTTTTTCTTTTTTTTACATTTCTATATATAGATTGTGGTGGTGAATAACCAGGGACTATGTGATTGATGGACGATGTGATGCACAATCAACACCACTTCAACCCCAGATTTGTTTACGAGGCGTCTCTTTTGACATGCATTTTTTATCTGCGATGATATGGTTGTTCAGATTCCTTAAGTATGGGTGTGAATATACGAGGAGATCCCTCATAATGTTGCGGGATCAGCAGGGTTAGCACTGTGTGAAATTGCTGGTGGCTCGGCTCTTTCAACACATGGTTCCCTGTACATGATCCAACAATTGCTACCTCACGGTGACTTTGGTTGTCACAGTTGATCCTATAAGCAACAGTGTGTTTTTTGTGTGATTAGTATGGTTTCGCCATGGTTTGAGTGATATTTGCATAGGTGGGGGCGCTGTGTTACAGTTGGGCTTCGCCTGTGCTTTGCCTCTTCCAAGATGGCGATTGTTGAGGAATCTTGAGTTTTACGCATGGTCGTTATGACGCTGCTATATGGCACTGAGATGATGTGCCACCTGGAGCATGCGCACTGGAGGATCGGGGACGCCGTGCACAGCGGTGGCATGTGTCTTCACTTACGCCCACCATCATGTGTTCCGTTTTTTTTTTCAGACACAAATAAATTTGAATAATAGTTTTTAACCATTTAATGATGGGAGCATTTTTATAATACTTTATGCACACATGGATTTTGTACTAATCATGTTTTAACATTTGCCACATTGTTCTTTTTATATGGTATTATGTATTTATTACACATGTTTTTTTTTATAAATTGCAATATTTTAAAGTATTTATTGCTACACGTGCCAGCATGGGTTAATGGCTGGTTCATTATGTAAACATTTTTGATGTGATGATGTCACTTCCTTTCACCATATATATGTTCACTTTTAAATGTTAACATTGCTTGAGAAAGGCTTAACGTTGTGTCACCAATGGGTGAATAAAAATACCACTTTTTTACTGCTGCTCTATTTTTTCATTATACAATTTGGGTAAGCTTTTCCCTTTTTTTGGTTGGTGCTGCCATATTTTTATTATATATATATATATATATACTGTATATCTATCTATCATAGTTAGAGAATGCAGGAATTGCGCATCAGGCATCTGACAGATCCTATTCACTATATTGGGAACTGCTGGGTTTCCAGCATAATGCCGTATTCTTCCCAGGAACCCGGTGGACCCCATTATAGTGGACAGGATCTATCAGGCTCCAGTGGTGCGTGGCATATGCTGAATATGGCAATTCTGGTATTCTGGTGCTATGCTGAAACAGAATACCTTAATTTGAAATGGAGATGTGAGGGTTGCCTAAAACATAGCTGTTCAAATTAAAGTGCCCATACACCTGACCTCCTTATACACATACATGCTCTGTTTGGCGTGTGCCAGGGGTGTGCGTACTTTCCTTGTGGAGAGAAGAGAAAGCCGCTGCTAGACACCTTTGGCAGTGCCTTATCTACTGGGAAAACCAAAACATTAGGCCAGAAAAAAATTAAAATTCACAGTCTCCTTCTCTCCCCTGACATCACCTGTCAGGTGAAAGACAGGAGCTCCTGATACACGTTTGTCAGCCAATCCCCATGAAAACAGCAAAGTCGTCAATGTTACACTAATGTATATTGGGGGCTTTAGACATTCCTTTTAATTAAAAGGGCACTTTCTCTTTATTCTGTGATCCAGCTAACCTGTATATATAAAAATACATATGAAAGCAATTAAAGAATGCATGATATACAGTGAGGAACAGAAGTATTTGAACACCCTGCAATTTTGCAAGTTCTCACACTTAGAAATCATGGATGGGTCTAAAATTCACAATGTAGGTGTATTCCCACAGAATAAAAAAATAAATAAATCAGGAAATCACATTGTATGATTTTTAAAGAATGTATTTGTCTTGCACTGCTGAACATAGGTATTTGAACACCTGAGAGACAGCAAGAAATCTGGCTCTCAAAGACCTGTTACTGTGACTTTAAAAAGTCCACTTCTACTCCACTCATTAATCTAACTTAGTAGCATCTGTCTGAGCTCTTTAAAGACCCCTGTCCACCCCACAGTCAGTCAGACGCCAACTACTACCATGGGCAAGACCAAAGAGCTGCCAAAAGATATCAGAGACAAAATTGTGGACCTCCACAAGGCTGGAAAGGGCTACGGGGCAATTGCCGAGCAGCTTGGTGAAAATAGATTAACTGTTAGAGCAATTGTCTGAAAATGGAAGAGGCTAAAGACGACTGTCAGTCTATCTCAGTCTGGGGCTCCATGCAAGATCTCACCTCGTGGGGTATCACTGATGATAAAAAAAGGTGAGGAATCAGCCAGAACTACAAGGGAAGAGCTGGTCAATGACATAAAGAGAGCTGGGACCACAGTTTCAAAGTTCACTGTTGGTAGAACACTATGCCGTCATGCTTTCAAATCATGCATTGCACGGAAGGTTCCCCTGCTCAAGTCTTCACATGTCCAGGCCCGTCTGAAGTTTGCCAATGACCATCTGGATGATCCAGAGCAGGCATGGGAGAAAGTCATGTGGTCAGATGAGACCAAAGTAGAACTTTTTGGTCTAAACTTCATTCGTCGTGTTTGGAGGAAAAAGAAAGATGAGTAGCATCCCAAGAACACCATCCCTAATGTGAAGCATGGGGGTGGTAACATCATGCTTTGGGGGTGTTTTTTTTGCAAAGGGGACAGGATGACTGTACTGTATTAAGGAGAGGATGAATGGGGCCATTTATTGTGAGATTTAAGCACCAACCTCCTTCCCTCAGTCGGAGCAATGAAGATGCATCGTGACTGGGTCTTCCAACATGACAATGACCTTAAGCACATAGCCAAGATAACCAAGGAGTGGTTCCGTAAGAAGCATATCAACGTTCTGGAGTGGCCTAGCTAGTCTCAAGACCTAAATCCAATAGAACATCTTTGTAGCTGAAACTTCGTGTTGCTCCGCGACAACCCCGAAACCTGACAGATCTAGAGGAGATCTGTGTGGAGGAGTGGGCCAAAATCCCTGTTGCAGTGTGTACAAACCTGGTCAAGAACTACAGGAAACATTTGACCTCTGTAATTGCAAGCAATGGCTTCTGTACCAAATATTAACACAGGTGTTCAAATACTTATGTTCAGCAGTGCAAGACTCTTTAAAAATTCTTTAAAAATCATACAATGTGATTTCCAGATTTTTATTTATTCTGTCTCTGAGTGGGAATGCAAAATCACAGAGTGTTCAAATACTTCTGTTCCTCACTGTATGCTACACAATAAAAATGCCTTATATGGCATGATTTACATGGCTATTTTAGAGGCCTTAATTTTAATAGGCAGAATGCACATTATTGTCAGACTTCCATAAAGGCAAGGTTTGATTATCTGTAACATAACTATGTTCCTTAGTGACTTGGTTCCCCATTATTTGAAGACATCCCTATGCAGCCATAGTGTCACAGCAGAACCTTCAGGACTTTAAAGCAGTTGTCTTGTCCAGGTTCATGAAGAGAAACATGTTTAAAATCGTAATAAACTAACTCCCCCATATTATTTTCACAGAATTCTTCCAGTTGGTTGGATCACATTGCTGAGATTTAAACAGCTGGCTCAATAACAACCTTTAGATTCTGCAAGGTTCCTTGCCAAATAAGGAAGAGAATTTGCTATTCTGCTGTCAAGTAGGCATAAACTAAGTAATGTGGCATATAACCAAACAAAAGAATAGACACTCCACAGATAATACTTGTGGAACAGGATTTACTCCATAAAGGTGTTAAAACACAAAGTCAAGGTTTTAGACCATTTGCAATGCTGTGCTATTCAAAAGTCAGGATTGCCTACAAGAAGAGTGGAGGAATGTATTCAATTCTGTATGCCGGTTTTCTGGTGTATAAACTTGCATATGTTTCATATTTTTATACAGGTTTTCCAGCACTCTTGCCACTTGTGAAAAGTGGGTTGGAATGTGGGTGAGGTTTACGAGGTGAGTAGCTATCTCAACTCCAGAACAGGGTTGGCATAAAAAACTGTTATTTTTAAAGATGCACCAAATTTATCAAAATTCGCAAAAATAATGGCAACAAAGACTTAAGAAGTCACCTCATAATAAATTTCCCCCAATCTGTTTTCAAACTGCCTTTGCAAGAGAT
This sequence comes from Bufo gargarizans, assembly GCF_014858855.1. Classification (NCBI taxonomy): domain Eukaryota; kingdom Metazoa; phylum Chordata; class Amphibia; order Anura; family Bufonidae; genus Bufo; species Bufo gargarizans. Next base: position 352,401,996 of record NC_058080.1, on the reverse strand, counting down.
AGTACAACATTAATTTCATTATATTCATTTTCATTGAAGTTTCATTGAAACTTGGTGATTAAGAGCTAGTGCCACATTTGTGTAGTGCATAAGAATAAAAACATATCTTAGGCTGTGTATACATCACATTTTTGTCCTACATTTAACATATATTTTGGTGGGAAAAGATGCAAAAGCGTGTACTATGCTTTTCCATTCTGCAAAGTCCAAGAAAAAATGTAGATTTTTTTTTTTTACAATAGACCCCCTATGGCGACAGATTCTACTGTAAGGCATCTGTCAGAAACATCTATTTAACGTATACGTCAATGTACTATTTTTGATAGATCAGGAACTCATCCACTTGATAGACATGTTTTATTTCTTTTGCTACTGACTGGTACTTTTTATATAAAGTTTTGTAAAGCACAGTTACTATAAAAAAAAGGCATATATAACATACTTTTGGTATATGGCGAAACAATTAAAGGTTATGGGAATGTTGAAGTAGATGTTAAGCAATTGCTTATTTGATTCCTTAGTTATGAAAAAAGTATAGAGCCTTTTCACTATTATTTTTATATTTTATAATCTCTCCTATCTATTATGCTCTAGAAACAGCAGTTACATGTTATAATTGTACCGCATACAATACACATCTTTCAGGCTATTTAACTGCTCAGTGTGCCAAATGAACATGCCCAATCTGAACACATCTGCGCAGAACAAGAAGAGGCTGAATAGAAACAGTCTCACCAAGTATGGAAAGAGTACAGCTAGTAAGATTTCTGATAATGACCCAGTTTTTTGCTAAAGGTAAACTGCTATAAGATATTAAAGGGCTCGTGAAGGATAAAAGTCAAATAAAAGGGCACTAGATAAATAGTGAGCTTTACATATATAGTTTCCACCTGGACCAGATACATAGAGTTCTAGAGACTATCACATTTAAACAAGTAATGCTGCCTTGTGCCCTTCATCCACAATATCAGAGATAGGATTTAAGATCAGTTTTTAACATATGGTCGTTTTTGTGTCAGATTTAGGTCTGGCTTTGCTTTGTGTTCCTGCACCAAATGTATGAACTGGTGTATATTAATAATATATGTGGCTTAAGTTTAATGTGGTTTATACCTTTTTAGATGTAAAAGTACACCATGTAGTTGCCGTTTTTTTTGCAACTCTCCAAAAGTCACACGTAGTAAATGGGCCATAATCCAGGTCTAATCGCAGTTTAGGCTCTTAAACATAGACCACTGCAAAAAGTGGTGAAGATCACTAAATATCGCAAATTCAACCAAATGTTGCAGTTGCCATAACTTGCAATTTTTTAGACTACAAAACTGACATATCTGATTTGATAAACGTCCCCCATAGTTTATAAAGCTGAAAAAAGACCTATGTCCATCTAGTTCAGCCTGTTATCATGCAAGTTGAGCCAGAGGAAGGCAAAAACAAACTTGCATGAGGTAGAAGCCAATTTTTACTCATTTTAGGGGGGAAAAATTCCTTCCCGACTCCAATCAGGTAATCAGAATAAGTCCCTGGATCAACAACCCCTCTCTAGTAACTATGTAATATTATAAACATGTGATATATATACCATATAAACCTATAATATTACACTCCAGAAATACATCCAGACCCCCTTGAACTCTTTTAGGGAGCCTCGGGCAGAGAGTCCCATAGTCTCGCTGCTCACTGTGTTAGCTGCTAAGCAGAGATTGTCTGCACCTCCTGTTTAAAGCCTGTGAATGTTTACTCTCTAAATCTAGATTAAAAGAGGAATAATACAAAAACTCCTATGTTTCAGTCATAGCATCTATATATCATATATTAGTAGCTTACAGCACATCTATTGCTACTTTATTTGAACCATATGTACTAAATCCTATTGACCAATTTCCTTTATCTGTGATGCAAGTGCCTATATGATTGTCTTTCTTCTAGAATATATACCTGTTTACACTTGTCCTCTGCTGCTTTTTTATCTGCTTCCGCTTGCTCTGCCCTGTCTATAGCATTCTCCTTATCCAGCTTCAGCATCTGCATCTTCTTCTTAATTGCCTCCATCCTGGCTGAAGTGTGTAGTCTGGCTGCAGAGAGGAGAGGAGCAGGACCTTGCGCAGAAGACTGTTTGAACTGAGCAGAGTACAACTAGAGGAGGATAATCTAGAAGCAGCTCTGAACTCACAAAGAACATCATTGGATGCTTTACTCCCCTGAGACACTACAAGTCTTTCACTTGCATCCTTTTTAAGGAGAGACTTGGACTCCTTTCAACTTCGAAATCCACAGCCCTGAACCAGTCACCTTATTTGGGATTGATTTTGCTGTAAAGGAGAAAAGAAAAGATTTGGTTTCCATTTTTAACTTTCTGACAACAGCAAGTGTGCTGACAAATGAACACATGCCACAGATAAGGCTTATTAGCATATCTGGGTATACTTGGCCAGTGTGATCAGCTGCCCTTTCAAAGAGAAGTGGCGTATGTCATCAAGTCAGTAGAATAAAAGCTAACAGTAATAACTCTGCCATGATAATGCCCTTTTAATTATTTTCTCATAAAACTGCCCTATAATAGTTATATGTTTTACTCCACCATAACTGGACTTTGAGTATATGCTTAGAATTGTAGCTATGCAGTCAGAGTATTAGGATTTCTTTGTAATGTGCATTGCTTATTACTACTGAACGTGACGGCCATTGTATTTGCTCCAGTATACTCTAACGTGACCACCTTTCTATTCACAATGGTAGCGGCAGCATCTAGTTGACATTTATAATACATCCTGTGCATATGCTATACATTAATACGATTTGAATACACCTTTAAACTCCCCACTGACCAACAATGTTCGTTTGGGCAGGAAAGGACAATACTATTTTGGAATCCAGAGTCTTTTTCATGAACCCTTTATGTGACCTAATAAAAATGTATGAACATATAAAATACAGAGATCTCTCCCATGATCTATTTATACACAGGACTGTGACTGTGATGAGGGGACATCATCTACTTCTAAAGGAAAGAAGGTTTCTACATCAACATAGAAGGGGATTCTTTACTGTTACAGCAGTGAGGATGTTGTCCTAGTGAAGTCAAGTTAAAAAAAGACCTGTCCTGGATGCCTTTCTTAAGTGTAATGTTACAAGTTATGGTTAATAGATCAATGGAGATGGGTCATTGAGAATATGATTTATTTGGAGTCAGGAAAAGAAAAGCACCATTACTCTTTTGTGGTAGAGTAAAGGTATAAGGGAGTTAAGAAAGACCTGTCACCACTCCTGACATGCCTGTTTTAATAGCTTCATGCATTCCCCATGTACTAACAATTCTGGAGCATCTATTCTCATGTCTGTATGTTGTGCCATTCCTTTATTATTAGAATTTATGAATGAATTGCTAGCAGTCTGCAGTAAGGGTACAGAGGGGAGGTAACCAGTTGGGGGGGGGGGGGGGTGTACCTGCACAGTCTGACTCTATCCAATCAGTGCTGCCATTTTCAGACTGTGCAGGTACATCCCCCCCCCCTCCCTAACTGGTTACCACTTCTCTGTACCCTTACTGCAGACTGCTAGCAAGCCATTCATAACATCTAGTAGAAATAGAACAGTAACTACACAACATAGAGCCATAAGAAAAGATGGTCTAGAATTGTTATTACACGGGGAATGCATAAAGCTATTAATTTTTTAACTATGTTCGGCGAGTATATTTGATAAAGTGTCTTTGATAAAATTTTACACACCTGTCCATTATTTGCCATATATTGAGTGACCCCCAAGTTTTCCTACTAACCAACTAATGAAGCTATTAAAACAGGCATGTCAGGAGTGGTGACAGGTCCTCTTTAAAGGGGTTTTCTGTCACTTACATAATGATGCGCTGTCTTTTGGATAGGTCAGTGGGGGTACGACACTTAGTATCCCCACTAATCAGCTGATTAAAGGGGACGTGATGCTCCAGCAAGCGCTGTGGCCTCTTCATTGTTTACCAGGCACACTCTGTACATGTAATCAGCTGTGCCTGGTATTGTAACTCAGCCCCATTCACTAAAGATACTGTAGGTCAGGGGTACTCAAATGCTTTTTGTAAAGGTCCACATACTTGCTTGTCATTGTTGGATGAAGGTCCAAATGGAAAAATGTAAGGCGAGACAACACTAATGGCATATAATTCACAGTGGGAATTTGTTTTTTACAATAAGCTATACCTCTATTCCTGCCCAATCCCCTTTGTGGCCCCTACACAGTAATAGTTGACCCTTAGCGCCTCCTCACTTATTAAAAATTCTACCTTAGTGCCACAGCACATTAAAAATGCCACCTCACAATAGTAATACTCCTTAGTGCCTCCCAGACAGTGATCATGCCCACTTAGTGTCCCAAACACAGTATGATGCTTTCTTAGTGCGCCTTACACAGTATTATGGCCCAAGTGACCTCTCACGGTAGGATGTCTTCCAAGTGCCCCCATTCACAGAAGGGTGATCCCTTGGTGCTTCCCCACTTTCATATTCCTTTAGTGCTCCTGACATAATATGATGCTCCCTTAGTTGCTCCCGACAAAGTATGATGCCCCTTAATGCACACTATGCAGTATGATGCCCCTAAGTATCTTCCTCATAGTGGGATGTCCTTGAAGGGCTTTACCAGTGGTTAATGTAAAAAAAAAAAAAATCTGACATCATATAGTACATGACAACTTCTGTCTAACATAGCTAGAACCAGCCCTGCACCTCACATTGATCCAGAGATATCACCATTCATTGCAATGCTAGATTTATATCAAGCTGGCAGCACAAGTGGAGTGTCCTTTCTGCTGCAGCTCAGGAGGCGTTATACAGATACATTTTATTGTATAACTCAGTGGCTATACAAAATTTTTAATTACATGCAATTACAAAAATATTTTGTTCCTTGTTTGAAAACTGTAGAATATTTTTAGTGGGACAACCCCTTTAAGTGCCCTCCTCACAGCAGGATGATCCCTTGATTCCTGCCACACAGTATGATACTCCTTATGTATCCCGCACAGAGAAGGAGGCCCACTTAAGTGCTTTTCACACAGTGATACCCTCAAAGTGCTCCTACATAAGTATGATGTCTCAAATCCCCCCTCACAAACTGATTCCCTTTAAGTGCCTCAGCAGAAATAGAAGAATACCACAGCACTTGGCTTCGTTTCAATAGTTGATCAGGTTTATTCACCAAGATAAATGCAGAGTTTTGACTTCCTACAGTCTTTGTCAAGCAATGTGATTGTATACCCCCATCCAGATATATATACACACACCTCATAACACCATATGAATCACATTATACAGATTAGCATTGCACAGTTCTTTGGCATGTAAATTAATCAGTGAGCATATTCATAATTAACATGTATCCTCTCTAAACATTAATAAGCAGGAGAGACCAAGTAGGAGGATCGTATCCCACATGATAGTATGGGTGGTTGGCGCCCCAGACGTACAACTGTGCATGCGCAGGCTAGAAAACACTTCATGTCCTGTAGAGGTTGACTCGCCAGAAGTGGTTGTCTAGGAGGTAAAAACGTGCATGCAGGGCCGGCTCCAGGTTCATGTGGGCCCTTGGGCGATAAATCCCAGTGGGCCCCCATGAGGCATTTTTTTACATTGACATGTCCCCCTGTGGCTCCCACACGGTATAATGACCCCCAGTGGCCCCTATACAGTATAATGACTACTAGTGGCCCTTCACACAGTATAATGACTACTAGTGGCCCTTCACACAGTATAATAAACCCCCAATTCCCCCCCCCCCCCACTGTATAATGACCACCTGTGGCCCTGCATTCAGAATAATAACCCCCAGTCGCCCCCATTCAGAATCATGACCCCCAGTAGCCCCCACACTGGGGGAATACTGTATGGAGGGGGCTCTGGGGGTCATTATATTGAATGGAGGGTCATTGGTGATCATTATACTAAATAGGGGACACTGGGGGTCATTATACTATGTAAAGGGCCCTCACAGTATAATGACCCCACAGTGACCCTCCATTCAGAATAATGACCCCCAGTCGCCCCCACACTGGGGGTTATACTGTATGGAGGGGGCACGAGGGGTTATTATATTTAATGGGGGCTCTGGTGTTCATTATGCTAAATGGAGGATCAATGGGGATCAATATACTAAATGGGGGGCACTGAGAGTCATTATACTGTGTAAGGGGCCCTCACAGTGTGATGAATGACCCCCCATTGGCCCCCTCACATACCTATCATTGCAGGGGAGCTGGTGGTCCTGTCCATCACTAACCGCAGCTCCCTGCGCTCCTTCTCTCCGGCCGCCCGCTGCAGCAGTGAGCCAGGCCTGGAGGAGAGAAGGAGATGTGCCGTGATGTAGCTAGAACTGACTGGGCCCCACAGCAAATTTTAGTACGCCCCCCTCCCCCCCAATGTGTGTTCACATCACGTTTTTCCTATCGGTTTGATGTATACAAATGTGCAGCACTCCACGTTTTTGTATCCTGCAGAGTCAAGTAAAAAATGCATACATTAACGTATATGTTTTTTTTTACAATGGAACTGTATGGTGAACAAACGCCACTGTACGGCATCAGTCTGAGGATTGTATGGTGAACGGACGCCACTGTACGGCATCAGTCTGAGGATTGTATGGTGAACAGACGCCACTGTACGGCATCAGTCTGAGGCATCTGTTAACTCATACATTTTTGGTATGCATTAAATGGATGGCACAAATGGCATGTGAACCCAGCCCTAGTGTCAGAACCAGTGCACAGCGGAGCAGCGTGGCGGAGAGGGGAGGCCGCCATGTGCTGACAGAGCGCTAACTGGTCCTGGTGGTCAGGGATGAGGACTGTGCTTCCCAAGAATCATTTTCTACTGGGAAATACAGGGCACAGTATAATACACTAGAATCTATATAATATAAAGATATTAGCCCTACCCCCGAATAATAATACAATTAGGGGGTCATTTATTATATAGAAATACGTCTATATTAGGCGTATTTCTGATACAGATTGTGGCGCAAAGGTCCTTAACACCGCAATCTGTATCTTTTCCCGCTCATGCCAGATCTAAAAAAAGTGGTGTGGGCATGGGAGGGGATACAGTTATGGCCATGCAGTTATTGGATACCACCGCCATATAGTGATAACACCGCCAAATAGTGATAACACCGCCATACTGTGACCAGATAAAAGGGTATAAGAGGGCACAGTACAGGGAATGACTATGGGCACTGCACAGGGTGTGGTAAGAGGGCACAATGCAGGGTATAAAGGGGGTACAGTCACATGACCCTGTGACGTTAGAAGGTCCTTATGGTGAATGCGGTTCAGATGCCACCATAATGAGAGGCAGAGGAGTGAGACAGGGGCCCTGGATGGACAGGAGGGGTGAACACAGCAAGTAGGGGGAAGGGGCTCTGAGGGGGATTCATACAAGAAGTAGTGGCAGGAGGTCTGTGCAGGGCAGCAATAGGAGATAGGAGGGTGAAACAGGAGCTCTGGATACATCAGGGAGGAAAGAAGACAGCAGGGGCCCCATGAGGATGAGATAGGACAGGATATGGGGGGGGGGCAGGTGTCATGGAGACAAACTGCTTAATGAAACAGTAACACAACTAAATAGAATGAAGCATCAGCAGATCGAAGAGTCCCCCCCCCTTCTGTTCCACAGACAAGAGACAGTCACAGTGCAGACTCACTCACAGACTGTCTACACACTTCTCTGCTCCAGCCCTGCGGTCTCTCTCCTCAGGCAGCATGTGTCCTGTGTAGAGGGGGCGTGTTCTGAGTCTCTGCAGTCAGAGGGCCCACCAAAGGGGTACTGCGTCAGTGAAATGACAGCAGTGAGAGCTCCCATCTGTATTGATGGAAGTGCTCATAGCAGCTCAGTGGGCCCCCCCAGGAGCATTGGGCCCCGGCACTTTCCCGGGGATGCCGGGTTATGACACGGGCCCTGCGTGCATGTCCCAGTTCCATCCATGTCAGTCTCTACTAATGATGTTCTTGGTAACGTGGGTCTATCTGTGCACGTCATTGGGTATGTGCAGGAGTGGTAGACATCGTCAACTTGTTGCTAAGCAATGATGGACACAAAAATGGTGCCAGCACTCCTCTAGAAGTGGTGCATAACATGTAGAACGTGTCTAAAGTATGGATAGTCATAGCAGCATGTATCAGTCATTCAGTATGCAATGGTTTAAAGAGGACCTGTCACCACTCCAGACATGCCTATTTTAATAGCTACATGCATTCCCCGTGTAATAACAATTCTGGAGCTTCTACTCTTATGGCTCTATGTTGTGCCATTCCTTTATTATTTCTACTAGAAGTTATAAATTAATTACTAGCAGTCTGTAGTAAGGGTACAGAGGGGTGATAACCAGTTGGGGGGGGGGGGCTGACCCTGTCCAGTCAGTGCTGCCATTGTCTGTGCAAGTACACCCCCCCCCCAACTTGTTACCACTTCTCTGTACCCTTACTGCAGACTGCTAGCAATTCATTCATAACTTCTAGTACAAATAATAAAGGCATGGCACAACATACAGACATAGGAATAGATCCTTTGGAATTTTTATTACATGGGAAATACATGAAGCTATTAAAACAGGCATGGTGACAGGTCCTCTTTATTGCTGAATTATAAAAGACTAATAGATGTAACAGGCGCATCACCAGCGTGTGTACATATCGGCTGCCTGAACATCCTTGTACCTAATACTCTATGTAAAATGGATGTATAAATGCTGGCAACAAAGGACATTAACAACCTAATCAACAGCTATCTTATTATCATGACCTCCATCTCATGTGCTCGAAGTCCAAAAAGGATAAGGGGATGGGGGGGGGGTCCCATGTAGACAGACAGCAGTGGGGGGATGCACACCCAGTGCCTAAGATAGGTGATGGCGCTGAGACAAAAACATTCATGCTTGTCATGGTGCGGTTCACTGTGACAGTTGTGGCCGTGTAGACTGGCCTCACGCTCTATCGCGTACTAGCTGCAGGCAGACTCCTGTGTATGCTGGTTGCTTGGGGCTGCGTGCTGGCTGTGGTGTCTTGTGTGAACTGTTGCCTGTGAATGTGTGTACTCCCTGTGCCTGCATCTCGGTGCAGTTCTTGTCACTGTTGCCGTGTAGGCTGGCTGCACGCCCTCTCGCGTACTGTCTGCAGGCTGACACATGTGTATGCTGGTTGCTTGGGGCTGCGTGCTGGCTGCGGTGTTGTGTGTGAATTGTGGCCTGTGTTTGTGGATTCCTGTGTCTGTTTCTCTGTGGTTACAGTCACTGCTGCCGTGCAGTCTGGCTTCATGTGGTTTATGTACTGTCTGTGGGTGTTCCCGTGTATGCTGGTTCTGCGATGAGTGCTGGCTGCGGCCTTGTGTGAATAGGGACTGAGTTTGGATTCACTTAGCATTGTATGTTCTATGGTTCCGGTGCTCCTCGTTTTGATGGGGTTCAATTTCACTGATCTGGGCCTGGGTCTGGCTTATCAGGTGCCCTCACAGCTATATCCATCTGTGAGCTGTGGGGCTTGGGGTAAGTCTATCTTGTGTCTTTCTGGGTGTAGCACCTTGCTGCTCACCCAGGAGGTCAGTCTGTTTCGTGCCTTACTGGGTGTAGCCCCTTGCTGCTTACCCAGGGGATTTTGCCATCTGCCCTTGTTTGTGGTGTCGCCTGGTAATGCATTGTAGTTGCCTTGTCTGATCTTCTGTACCTGTCCTGTGGTGTTGTTCATGTTATTCCCTTCCCTGATCTTCTGTATCTGTTCTGTATTGCTTGCCTGATCTTCTGTACCTGTTCTGTATTGATGTTATTATCCTTGTCCTTGCCTTGCCTGTTCTTCTGTACCTGTCTCCGTCCGGATCCACTCTGTTCCATGTCAAGCCTAGCAGTGCTCTAACTGCGTCTGATCTAGTCTATTCCTTTTCTGTCCTGCAGTGCCTTACTGCTTCTGTTCCTGTGTTTGTTCTGTCTTCTTTAGAGGGCCCCTGGTTTCTCCGGAGGGAGGATCTCTAGTCTGTGTGCCGCTCTGCCTGAGACATGATTTCATTCCGCATTTGGTCCAGGCATCTGCTTCTGTGCTGGTTCCCGTTTGTCTTGCTGTCTGATCCATGTCCTGTGTTTGCTTGGGTTCCAGTCCTGCTGTCTGTAGTTCTGTTGTTGTCTGTTCCGCTGGTGCTTGCACCTGCATGGTCCACTGCAGGTAGCGACCAAGTGTACCAGGACCATCCTAGAGGTGCAACCAGTGAGCCTTTGGCCCAGTTCATACCCACCACAAGGGGCCTTGTGAAAAACGGGGCTCACTGGCTCTCCACCCTCTGAGTTCTGCCTCTGGTCTGCCGGTGCACTTGGTTCTGTGGTAGTGCTACCACTGTTGCCTAACCTGCATATGTTATTGTCATGTTTCTTATTACATTTGTAATAAAGTACTCTGTTGATTCCTGGTCTGTTTCTGCCTGTTTACTGTTTGCAAGATGTCCTGGAGGTCTGCCTTGGGCCCCCGAAACGTGACAATTCTGAGGAATGAAGGGGAGATTATATAGAGATGAACTGCTGCATGCATATTAGTCAGGTTTGCTATGACCAGTCCAGGTGCATTACATCCCTGCTAGGGGAGCAGACATCTGTTCCAATCATTCATAACCAGACCTCAAATCTCTCAGGTATGTGTAACCCCCTAAGAATAGTCCTGGTGCAGAACTTCCATACCCAGCTCTACGATATGGGCTCCTGCAATAGTCCTCACACACATATAAGGACCCACTCAGAATAGTGAGACCCCCCCAAAAAATTGGGAGGATCCCTCCCTTCCAAGTGTAGTCCCCTGAGCACCCAGGCTGGAAAACACCCTCCTGTGAGGTAAGGTGTTTACGTCTGACACATAACCAGTTCTCTCAGTATGAAAAAAACTGCCTTCTAGAGTATGTGTGCCCACACAAAACCCCTGGTGGAGTACATAAGTGGATGTCCTGACTACTATGAGGGACCATGTCCAGGTAAGTAAATCTACGAGTCAGAGGAAGTCACTAGTCTAAAGCGAGTAACATATAAACATAAAACACACAGCCAAAGGTTGGGCACATATATTGAGGAGAAATTCAAAGTTACAGGAGTGAGAAGTACATTCCTATCAGGCACCTAGAAAATAGAACCTAGTTTGAACTCCTTATAAGCATCTGTCAGCAGATTTGTACCTATGAAACTGGTTGACCTGTTACATGTGCGCTTGGCAGCTTGTGTTGGTGCCATGTTCATATGTGCCCACATTGCTGAGAAAAATGATGTTTTAATATATGCAAATGAGCCTCTAAGTGCAATAAGCTCAACTCTCTCTGCAATGGCAATGCCCCCATTGCCCCTAGAGGCTCATTTGCTTATATTAAAGCATTTTCCTCAGCAATTCGGGCACATATGAACATGGGATCAACACAGATGCCTTCAGCTGCCAAGTGCACATGTAGCAGGTCAGCCAGTTTCATATGTGCAAAATTTGGGTTTTAGGATGTCCAGTTCAAAAATCCATTGTAATTCAAGTCTCTTAAGTAAGTGTTCGCAGTCCCCACCCTTCCTTTGGAGAGGAACAATGTCAATGATCCAAAACCTAATTTGTAGTTCACAAATGTTCCAGTATCAATTATTAAGATCCAGTTTTAGGTCTAGCTGAAATCAACAGAATAGAGTGGCCTAACTGGGAGGAAAAACTGAAACCCCAAATACTTGTCACGGATGTAATAGGGGAGAACAAAAGACAACAAGTAAGGGGAAAGACACTAGCCCTCCCCGCTAGGGAAGGAAAAGGGTCACCACCTATAAAACCCTGCTTCTGGCCCTAACTCCTATCTGTATGGGCACCTCTCGATGGTAGAGATGCCCATACACAGGAACCTAGAAAACCCTGGTGACCCTCGGATGCCCTAAAGGTAATGACAGGGCAGAGACAACCAATCCTTCCCTGGTGAAGGAACCAGCGTCTCGCTGAGGCCTAGTAGACAACCAGTGGGGGGGGGGGGAATACAAAATACAACAAGCGTAACACTTAACTTCTGAGGATGATGGATGAACAAGACTTCAACATGAACCACACTCCAGCTCTTCCAAAACCAAATGAAGCTATCCAGAGCAAGGAGTGATGGGTAAAGTCAGACTTAATAGGGATGGGTAAAGGTCACATGATCCACACCGGAACAAGAGTTGTTGACATACCAGCAACACACAGACAAGTGAAACCAAAAGAGGCTGTCAGATCACCAATGTGCAGATAATCTTTCAGACCTTCTAAGACCTGTCACAGGAGTGACAATACTGTAGCGTATTTATAACCGGCGGAGCAAATCCTCCATATGTGATCCGTTGCTAACGGCAATCCCCATAAAAAATGCATGCAATGGAGGATGCCCACAGCGGACCACATGTACCACAAAAACATCCTACACAAGATGAAATAATGTGCGGATGAAAATATAAGAGTAAATAGATCATTGCAAATGGTGCACCACAATAGTTAGGCCACCCTATTCTGTGATTTTTCTTGATATGTATTGAATGTGTGGACTCTTATCATTGGTAACATTCTAGTGCACCTGGAAGCCTGTGTCACATGGCCTGCTATAGCTGTGACTCGCAGCCTGCTCACTCCTCCCATTGTATTAGTGATCTTACTTTGGAGGTATGTCAGGGTTTGGCTGTGAGCCGGACCTTGGCACCTATCGGACAGTGTTCACACACTATAGGTAGGTTAGCGGTATGTCCCGCGCTAAACTGAGATACCTTGGCGGGGTGTGCGGGCTCCGATATGTTCCTGACAGGAATATATTGGCTAAAATCAGTGTGAGGGTTTAGCCTTGTATTGTTAACTTTGTATTTCTCCTCAATGTATGTGCCAAACCTTTGATTGTGTGTTTTATGCCTTAACAAATTAAATGTTATTCACTTGTCTCACTTTTTTCTTATGGTGGTTCACATGGAGGAACAGGGTCTGAACATTTCAGAGACCTGTACTGCATTCCCTTTCCCGAGACTGGTGACTTCCTCTGACTATTAGATATACTTACCTGGACATGGTCCCTCATACTAGTCAGGCCGAGACTTCTTCCTCTCCAAGTCTTTCTTGTGTACATGCTGCCCTTCCAATTGAATCCTTTGACATAAATTTATGTACCCCCTTACTTTATTGTCTAGCTCACAGTTGCCTATTATACTCTTTTGTGTGACAGACACCATGGGTTTTGGGTGGGCACACTCCCTCTAGAGCCAGGGATCTCAAACTGCGGCCCTCCAGCTGTTGCAAAACTACAACTCCCAGCATCCCCGGACAACCTACAGGTATCAGCCTACAGCAGGACATTGTGGGAGTTGTAGTTTTGCAACAGCTGGAGGGCCGCAGTTTGAGATGCCTGCTCTAGACAGTTGTTATTCCCATATACGGAGAGAACTGGTTATGTGTGGGACATAAAGACCTTACCTCATGGCAGGATATTTTCAGGCCTGAGTGCTCAGAGGACAACACTTGGACGGGAGGGATCCTCACAATTCTTTTGGGGGGAGTCGAACCATTCTGAGTGAGTCCTTAATTGTGTGTGAGGACTATTGCAGGAGCCCATATGGGAGCTGGGTATGGGAGCTCTGCTCTGATTGGCACAGACGTCTGCTCCTCTACCAGAGACATTATGCCCCTGGACGGGTCATAGCAAACCTGACTAATATGCATGCAGCAGTTCATCCCTGTATAATCTCCCCTTCAGTCCTCAGTATGAATGCGGTTGTCTCTCTGTGGCGCTATAGCCTAGTTCTTAGGCATTGGATGCCCACCCCCCCATCTGGCCACATGGGACCCCCCTTATCCTTTTTGGACCTCAAGCACATGAGATGGATGTTATGATAATAAGATAGCTGTTGATTAGGTTGTTAATGTCCTTTGTTGCCAGCATTTATACATCCATTTTGCATAGACAGACATTTGGAGTATTAGGTACAAGGATGTTCAGGCAGCTGATATGTGCACACGCTGGTGATGTGCCTGTTACATCTATTAGCCTTTTATAATTCAGCAGTATGAGCATGGCCAATGTTGAAGCGCAACAAATCAACAGCGCTCACTTCTCAGATTAAACCATTGTGCAGTTTATACTGAAATGACTGATACATGCTGCTATGACTGTTCATACTTTAGACAACGTTCTACATGTTATGCACCACTTCTAGAGTAATGCTATCACCATTAGCGCATCCACCGTTGCTTAGCAACGGGATGACGACACCTACTACTCCAGCAGAGTCCCAATGATGTGCACCGCTATGGCGTACATTAGACACACCCAAGTTAGCAAGAACTTTATCATTAGCAGAGATTGATGTGGATGGAACTGGCACATCCACGTTTTTACCTACTAGACAACCACTTCTGGCAAGCTAACCTTTACAGGACATGAAGTGTTTTCCAGCCTCTGCGTGCACAGTTGTCCGTCTGGGGCGCCAACCCACCATACTATTATATGGTATATGATCCTCCTCCCTGGTCCCTCCGGGTCACTTGAGTAAGTGTAGATTTGCTCCGGCATTCCTCATTACATTAAGAGATAGAATAATTTGAGCAACCTTCCCTTCAGGTTCCTTCAAAAACTGTGCTGCGAGTGTACTTACAGGAATTGATGCTATTTTGAAGTTAAAAGGTGGTCATAACAAATATTGTTTTACATTGAATTTTCTCTTTTGTTCATTCACTTTACATTGTGTTAATATATAAAACGATAAACTATAAATTAATAATAAACGATTATCAGATGTTAAGTATTGTTCATGTGTTAAAATGCCATTTTGGTACTGTGTTGTACTGCAAAGATCAAAAACAAACATCAGAACATGGCTGAAATTACAAAATTGAATTCAATTAAATAGCACTCTGTTACCACAAAATTAATGATCACTAAATATATAAACTAATCTTCTTCAATAATATGGCCAGGGACATTCGCACATTTGTATATCATACTGTGCAGGATGTTTTTATCTTTGTTTTTTCTGTGATTTTTTTTGTTTATGTAGTATATGCTTGAGGGAGTGGCACCTTCAAGTGTGAATACGCTCCTATTTTATCTTGAGAGTAGCATTCCTTTGCACTTTTGCCCTTCCTATCTCATAGACCACCTTGATTAGGTGGTACATATAGGTGTGCTTGCTCCTCCTCCCATTGGTTGCTTGATGCACATGGAGGTGACTAGAAGCAGCACACCATATGTGCGGGGTCTGCGTTCCTGAACATAGAAGCCTAATGGCTTAGGTAGGTTTAGCATAGGACCCGCCTGACCTGAGACCACCTTGGCACTTGGTAGGCGGGCACAGATTTGTTTTGAGCAAAGTATATTGGCTAAGTGTCTCAGATTTTATCATATCAGAGTGAGTACTTTGTCCATAGATGATGCGTGCATCTACTTTATTGAGTGCATTATTATCTTATTTCTGTGATTTTCTTTAATAATATGGCCAGGGACATCCGCACATTTATATATCATACCGTGCAGGATGTTTTTATCTTTGTTTTCTCTGTGATTTTTTTCAAATACATTTTCATCACTATTATTTGTTCCTACCCTCCACAGCAGGTTGGCCTCACTTGGACAAGAACCTATGCTGAAAGCTACCTTTTTGGGGCCTTCAATGAATTCAGGGCAAGTAATTTCACTTGCAGGATATACTGGCTACCTTTTTTTGTGCCAATAGGCCTCCAATGAATACAGCGAGAAGAGGTTCCAGATTTTTACTGTAAGCCTTGTACAGGGGTGGGCTCTCCAGTATACAGTGAAGTCACGAACGAGGAAAGCAACTCTGACACCAGGTTTTGTAAAACATGCATTTTTTTTTACTATAACAGGGTATTAGACACAATCCCAAATGCAAGTATCATAAAATGAGGTTACATACACTCAGCCTGGAAGCCGAGACCCCTGTGTTGCACAGCACGGCGCCCTCCGATGCTAGCCGGAAAACACTTGAGCAAATTTACCTACTGTGAACAGAGTTAGCACTGCCTCGCCATACCCTAAAGAACAGGAACGATTGTTTGTGGTGTAAGATACAGGCTAGCCCCACGGTGCAACACAGCAGCTTACAATCTTACCAGACTATACAGTAATTTCCCCCTCCCTTTCCCCAAAACTGGTAATGTGGCACGTGCTTAATATATCACTCCCAATAAACACGCTGGGATAACTGGAGATTATGGTGAAGATTTTTCTGTTCTCAGGAGTGAAGCACAAATGTAACTGTTAAGTTCTTGTGATAAATAAGCAGCATTTCTTTGTACACATAGCAACACTAACTACGGGCAGGTCTGATCTCAGTCTCTAGTATTTTAGACACCAATCCTATATTGAGGTGCATGCACGATTTGTCTTACCGACCTGGGTCTGCTCCGTCTCCACTGATGATTCCGAACCGAACAAGCAGTCTTTCAAACGAACAAGCTATACCACAGAATGGGTAATCTGTTTTTCAGCTCTCATCAGCACTTTTGGCAGATGTCCTCTGTCTCCTAGGCAGCAATACTCCTCTTTCTGGACACGATCAGCTCCCCTGGACTGCAGTTCTGGATGCCAAAGAACACTTACAAACACTTGGATGGGGATGGATCCACACTGTCTGAGTTCCTCTCCTTACAATATAGCGATTCCTGTCTCTCTGCAGTTTGATAGCCCCTCTTCTCATGCATATTGTAATCTGTGCAGTCTATTGGCTGTGTGGGGAAACAGCAGCCTCTTGTGGCCAAACAGCGCAAAATAACAAATGGTTTCTCAATCTCACATGCCACCCCACTAGAAGTTGTCATTATTGGCAACCCTCCCAATATAAACTCGTCCTGTGCATTGCGCTGTGGGGGCACACCAGCGTTGGCCTTGGTTGACCTTCGCAAAGTGAAAGGCTCAGAAGCAGTGGGGACATTGAGCACATGTGATGGGGGAGTCGCTGCTGGCTGCTCAGCACTTCTTCTGGGAGGTAAACTTGCCACCACTGGGGCATCTGTGATTACCAGGACAGGGGCAACCCACCATTGCTCCTCCTCCAAGGGGCTTTTCTGTGGACTCTGGGCAGGTGGAGGCATCTCCTCCACGCATACTGGCTTATCATAATTACAATGCCTCAACATGTTATGGTGTAAGTTCTGTAAGGGTCCCCCAGTCAGTATTGGCTCTACCTCATAGACCGGGATGGCAGAGTCTACCCTCCTCTTCACAGTGTATGGGACCACCTCCTACCGCCCATCCAACTTCCCAGACAGCCATCACTTGATCACCCGGGGCCTACCCATCCCTCTGCACTGGTCTTGGCTTAGGGTGTACCACTTGTCTCAGGCCTCCCCCACAACCTCTCAGCTGGCAGCAGTGCTCTTGCACCCATGCAGTAGTACGTCTCTGTGGTGGTTACATCGGGTTGGGCATGTGGAGGTCTTGTATCTCCCGGCTGGCTCTCCCAAACATGAGCATATGTGGTGAGGATCCGGTGGCACTGTGTACTCTGTTGTTATAGGCCCACATCAGTTCAGGTAGGTATTTGGGCCACCAAGCCTTTTGGCTATCCTCCAAAGTCTGCATCATCTGGAGCAAAGTGCGGTTGAAGTGTTTGCACACACCCTTTCCTTGGTGGTGATACGGGTTGGTGCCGGAGTATTTGATCCCATATAGCTGGTACAGTTTGTTTATAAGAGTACCCTGGTCTGAATGTATTCTCCGTGGACACCCGAACACCTGTATAAAGTGTTTGCAGACCGCATCGACGGCCAACTCTGCTGTCTGGTTTTTGTTGGGTACAGCCACCGCATACTTTGTGAAAAGATCTGTCATGACTAGACAGTACAAGTGTCCTGAGGTAGAGTATCCAATCTGCACATAATCAATCATAAGAAGCTCTAGTGGCGCTGAAGATTGAATGGCCAGGACAGGAGCCCGCTGTCCAGTACTCTTGCTCAGTCCGCAAGGCCGGCGCTTAAGACAGGACTCGGCCACCATGTCTGCCAGATCTGGACAGTATACCAGCCGTTGGAGCCACTTGAACGTTTTGTTGCTCCCTCTAATGGGCTTCCCGGCGGCCTCCGGTCCCAATGACATGGGGACGGCAATCTGTTGCCGTTACTGCAGCTCTGACTGTAAGTATATGGTACGACACAGGAAGCCCTGGGTAACAGTAAGCTTATCCCACTGCCTCAACAACTTATGGCCCTCTGGAATCAGATGGGCCCGCTCTTCCGGTCGAGGCCAGGTCTTGGCCCGGACCCATTCTCTCACTTTCCATAGGGCTGGGCAGCCATTCTGGACTCTCTCCCTATCAGCCAATGTGTTTCCCAACACCATGGACATCCTGGACTCCACCTCACTTGAATGTGCCATGTCCTGGAACATGGGTAATCGACCGAGGTCAGGAGTTTCAATATCCTCTAGCTCCTCATCGGCTCTCTGAGTTAGCGCCTTACAGGGACTCAGGAGACTGCATTGGCCTTGCCGTTCTCCCTACCTGACCGGAACTTGATGCGATATTGGAACTGGGAAAGGCGAGCCAAACACCTTGGCTCAAGCACACTGAGCTTGGCATGCTTCAGATGTGCTAACGGGTTGTTGTCCATCATCACGGTCATGGCTGCATCTGTCAGGTACTCCGCGAACCTTTCGGTCATGACCCACACCAGTGTCAGTAGTTCCAATTTAAAGGAGCTATAGTTGTCAGGGTTGCGCTCTGACGTCCATCCTGGACTTGAGATAACACTGCCCCAGACCATGTAGACTTCCGTCAGTGTGCAGCTGGAATGCGGTGTCGAACTGTGCATAAGCCAGATTCGGGGCACTGGCGCCTCCTTCACTGCCTCAAAGGCCTTTTTTTGCCAGTCGCTGGGACAATTCTTCAGCCTCCCACAGTGCCCCTCAATAACTCGTTTAACGGGCCCACCAAATGAGAAAATTTGTGTATAAACCTCCTGTAGTAGCCGGCAAGTCCCACGAACGCCCGCATCTCTCGTAGTGTACATGGCTGGGGCTACTTTTGGATGGCTTCCACCTTGCTGGGGGCTGTCGAAACAGTTGGCACTTCTTGGGCTTGATCTTGAGCCCATGGACTCATAGCCGTCCTAGGAGCTGTCGCAGCTTCTGGAGGTGATCTTCAAAGGAGGCCCCAAACACTACTATGTCATCCAGGTATATCAATACTGACTCGAAGTTCAGATCCCCCAGACAGTGCTCCATCAACCTCTGGAATGTTCCAGGGGCATTGGAGAGACTGAATGGCATCCGGTTGAACTCGTAGAGTCCCATAGGTAGAATGAAAGTCGTCTTCGATTTGTCCTTCGTGGCCACCGGTACCTGCTAATACCCACTGGCCAGGTCAAGAGTCGAGAAGAACTTCGCCTGACGGGCTGACGATTTCTCAATCTGCAGGAGGGGATAGGCATTCAGTTTCCGATAGTCCACGCAGAATCGTAGACTCCTATCTTTCTTCCGCACCAAGACTACTGGAGCAGCCCAAAGACTTTGACTCTCCTGGATCACCCGGTTTTCCAACATGCTGGTGGCTACCATATCCTTCACCTCCTGGTACATTTTAGGTGGGATTTTCCGGTAACATTCTCTAAACGGTGTAGCATCACCGATAGGGATTTCGTGTTCAATGGCGGAAGCACACCCTCATCATGTCGCGAGAATGCCTCTTGAAATACCCAGAGGGTGTCTTCCAGCAACTTCTGTTGTCCGGGAGTCAGAGTCTTGCAGTCCACCACCATCCGGGCCATTGTAAGGAATTAATATATATAAATATATATTAAATATATACTATATACAATACACCCTCTTACTGGGTATGATTCGAGGTTGGATGCAATAAATGAGACACAAGAGTGAACATATAAAAAAAGATATATTGTATAAAGTGGAAAATTGATACCATAGTAATTATTGATCAGTATATATGGAGTTACAGTGGAACCAAAAGAAATAAATATTACATAGAGAGAGACTTATACACACATAACAATAATTACAATTACTTCACCAATCCAAGATGACAAAACTTATACAACAGACAACTCTTTAAACCTTACAGTACATATTTATCACACATGGCCTTTTTAGGTCTGTCCCCTTCCAAGTTAACTTATCTTGAAGGAGTAGCACCTTCATTTGTGAATACGCTCCTATCTTGGGAGTAGCATTCATGTGCACTTTTGCCCCACCTATCTAATTTGCAACCTTGATTAAGGTGGTACATATAGTTGCGTGTGCGCCTCCTCCCACCGGTTGCTGCTGCACATGTAGGTAACTAGGAGAAACACACTGTATGTGCGGGGTCTGCGCTCCTGAGCATAAATGCATAAAGGCATAGGCAGGTTTAGCGTAGGACCCGCCTGAACTGAAACCACCTTGTCGCTTGGTAGGTGGGCTTAGATGTGTTTTGATTAAAATGTATTGACCAAGTGTCTCAGATTTCATCAATAGTGAGGGCTTAGTCCAGATGTTATGCTTGAATCTATTATTATAGTGCATTATTTTCTGTGACTGTATAAATGTAGCCATGTACATCCGCAATATTCATTATCATAACGTGTGCAGGATGTTTTATATATTTTTTTTCCCGTGATTTGAAAGCTCTCAACCCCCACCCATGCCAATGCCCCATATCAGTTATCTGAGAGTTTGTGGCCTGCCCAGAAACTAAATCTTGGTCAACCATTTATTTTAGCATTTTATGACACTCAGCTCTTGTTCATACATTTTGGGTGCCTTTTGTTCTATGCCAATCAGCATATGTAAGAGATCTTAAAAGGCCTTTATCTGTGAGAATCATAGTAAGACAAAAGGAGCTAGATACATACTAATGAGTACAGTCACCTACCTGTATCTGTCTGATTGCACAAATAAATCCCTCATGATCTATACAATATAATGCAACATAATGCATATATTATTTCCAAAACCTGTATTTCTTACATATTTCCCCACTAGAGGGCAAAAAACTCAGAGGAATGAGCCCTCTAAATACATAATATAAATAAATGATAACTTGACATGAGCGTTTGTTGTAATGGGGTTGCACTGATATTTTAGGGGTTGTGCTGATACCTTCACTGTTGGAAGTGATAATAATTACTGAGACATACTTAACCTGACAACCATCAATATAATTTCATGTTCTGTGAAGTAAAATTTCTAGATTCTAATATTATTCACAGACACCTAAATGTATTATTTGCTCCATCAGCCACTTTATAAGACCTCACACCACACAAACAAGTTTTATGTTCAACACAACAAAGTCCACACTCTCTGCCCTTCAATACAATTGTGACCACCACCACCATTATGCGAGCTCACACTGTTCCATTGAGGCTCCTTCCGGTCGTCTGCTAGGATCTCGCTTGACTGTGCTTGTTCCTTTATTCTGTGCTACTCACACCGTTAAGTCCATTTCACAGTCTTTAGTCCATCTCCATCACAGAAAACACATTTTGCAGGACAGATTTTTGCTCGCTGACACACTGGTGTTAGATCAGTCACTATTCAGGTTGGAGCAGAATAGCAGACATTCACATACAACACATGACACCTGTGGTACAAGATAACTCTGGATCCTGGTGGTTTCAGGAATTATTACTAATCTAACCCAAATTAGGGTTTTGTACTACCAGCCAATTGCTAAGGCTGTCCATGTCTCCTTTGTCTCAGCACTTCTTTCACCTTCAATTTCTATAATAAAAACACCAGGCTACCAGGCGGGGTGATGCGTAGCGGCACGACGTGAGGACGTAGGCGTGCCGCGATCCCTCACACCTCCTCCACCTCTTGGCCTCATGTGTTGGACCGTTCGTACCTGCTGAGCGTCAGCATTCCCCATATTCCGCCCCTGGTCTGATGTTGGATGACGAACCCCATTCGAGATGGAGGGCGGCTGGAAATTTGCGATGGTGGACCTTGATTGGCAGTGTCGACCCTGATCCGACCTGGCGGTGGGGTCTGTCTGGTGGCTGTTGAGCTCCTTTGGCTCTGTTGGCTCTGCTCTCCTTTGCTCTGGTCTGATCTTAAAAAAGTGCTTGGAGTGGATAGGCTCTCTATAGGGTTTTCCGTTGAAAGGGCTCACCGGATATCAACTAAACAGCTACCGATAGGGAGCCCTCCAAAATGATAAATGTTCGGGACAGGGATAACATTATGAAAAATAAAATACTTTTACCTCCTCTGGAGTAGAACGGTAGGAAAATAGAAATATATCCGGACTATTCGAGGGCAACACATCGTGAATTTAGAGAGATCAAGAAGAGAATGGCAGCAGCCAAGATCAAATACTCCCTTTTCTACCCTACAAAAATGAGAGTAATACAGGGAGTGCAGAATTATTAGGCAAATGAGTATTTTGACCACATCATCCTCTTTATGCATGTTGTCTTACTCCAAGCTGTATAGGCTCGAAAGCCTACTACCAATTAAGCATATTAGGTGATGTGCATCTCTGTAATGAGAAGGGGTGTGGTCTAATGACATCAACACCCTATATCAGGTGTGCATAATTATTAGGCAACTTCCTTTCCTTTGGCAAAATGGGTCAAAAGAAGGACTTGACAGGCTCAGAAAAGTCAAAAATAGTGAGATATCTTGCAGAGGGATGCAGCACTCTTAAAATTGCAAAGCTTCTGAAGCGTGATCATCGAACAATCAAGCGTTTCATTCAAAATAGTCAACAGGGTCGCAAGAAGCGTGTGGAAAAACCAAGGCGCAAAATAACTGCCCATGAACTGAGAAAAGTCAAGCGTGCAGCTGCCAAGATGCCACTTGCCACCAGTTTGGCCATATTTCAGAGCTGCAACATCACTGGAGTGCCCAAAAGCACAAGGTGTGCAATACTCAGAGATATGGCCAAGGTAAGAAAGGCTGAAAGACGACCACCACTGAACAAGACACACAAGCTGAAACGTCAAGACTGGGCCAAGAAATATCTCAAGACTGATTTTTCTAAGGTTTTATGGACTGATGAAATGAGAGTGAGTCTTGATGGGCCAGTGGCTGGAGTGGTAAAGGGCAGAGAGCTCCAGTCCGACTCAGACGCCAGCAAGGTGGAGGTGGAGTACTGGTTTGGGCTGGTATCATCAAAGATGAGCTTGTGGGGCCTTTTCGGGTTGAAGGATGGAGTCAAGGTCAACTCCCAGTCCTACTGCCAGTTTCTGGAAGACACCTTCTTCAAGCAGTGGTACAGGAAGAAGTCTGCATCCTTCAAGAAAAACATGATTTTCATGCAGGACAATGCTCCATCACACGCGTCCAAGTACTCCACAGCGTGGTTGGCAAGAAAGGGTATAAAAGAAGAAAATCTAATGACATGGCCTCCTTGTTCACCTGATCTGAACCCCATTGAGAACCTGTGGTCCATCATCAAATGTGAGATTTACAAGGAGGGAAAACAGTACACCTCTCTGAACAGTGTCTGGGAGGCTGTGGTTGCTGCTGCACGCAATGTTGATGGTGAACAGATCAAAACACTGACAGAATCCATGGATGGCAGGCTTTTGAGTGTCCTTGCAAAGAAAGGTGGCTATATTGGTCACTGATTTGTTTTTGTTTTGTTTTTGAATGTCAGAAATGTATATTTGTGAATGTTGAGATGTTATATTGGTTTCACTGGTAAAAATAAATAATTGAAATGGGTATATATTTGTTTTTTGTTAAGTTGCCTAATAATTATGCACAGTAATAGTCACCTGCACACACAGATATCCCCCTAAAATAGCTAAAACTAAAAACAAACTAAAAACTACTTCCAAAAATATTCAGCTTTGATATTAATGAGTTTTTTGGGTTCATTGAGAACATGGTTGTTGTTCAATAATAAAATTAATCCTCAAAAATACAACTTGCCTAATAATTCTGCACTCCCTGTATACAGGGACCAAGCTCTCTTTTTTTAACCAACCAGATGAAGTACGGGAATGGCTAGACTGCAGGGGGATAGGTTCCTAATCTATAGGTAACGTAATAAGTAATGGCGATGGCTGGGGGGGTGGACAGGTGTGGGGGAAGGGCGAAGTGTAAGAGGTTATCAAACCGTTTGGTTTGTCTGACCAAAAGGGGTTGGGGAGGGAGGATGGGGGGGGAGTCGAGTGGGGGGGAGGGATGGGGTTAGAGGGGAGGGTAAAGGGAAGTTGGGTTGGGCAGATGGGGGTCTCGGTGGTCGCCACGGGTTGCTCTCTCTCCTTTCCCCCTTCTCTACCCATCTTCTTGGCGGGCCCAGAGGGATTTTCCATTGCACAAGAAAGTACATGAATAGAATGCTGACATGGAATATAGGTGGAATGGCCGAAAGGGCTAAGCGGGTGGTCATATTTGATGTAGTGCGACAACTTCCCGCGATAGTATGCCTGGTAGAAACACATCTTATAGAGGAGAACATTAATTATGTAAAAAGGAAATGGGCAAAGTATGACTACCACGCTTGCTGTTCGGCGTATTCCCAGGGCGTCAATGTTTATGTTCATAGCACTATAGATTACACCCCAATTGCCCAAAGAATCGATAAAGAGGGTAGATTTGTTCTCTTGCACTGTTATTTAGATGGTATTGAATGAATCGACAAAATAAAAGTTATGTTTTAAAATAACTATAATATAGGTACACTGAGCGCAATAATTATATAACTTCCACTATTTACAAGCGAGGAGTGGGCATTGATGGCAGACCTCTGTGAGGTGTTAAGAAACTTTGAGGAATCCACACAGATAGTTAGTGGCGATAACGCTATAATGGCATTTAATGGCATTATAATGGCATTTGTCTATGTTCCTCCTCCCTTCTCTATGTTTGTTATGTCATCTTTGGCGGAATTCATTGCTTCTAGAACATGTTGCCCCGGTTCTGGTAACTGGGGACTTTAATGACGTTATGTACTTGGAGGGAGATAGATACTCTAAGGATCGCCCCTACAAAGCAGATAAGGTCAAACCAACACATTTAAGAAGAATCTCCCAGGAAATGGCATTAACAGACATCTGGCGATATCTATATGGGGGGAAAAAAGTATTTTCTTGTTTCAGTCGGGCGAACACTGTCATGTCCAGAATAGATTTAGCTTTAGCTAACCCTGATCTTCTAGACTGTGTAACAAAAATGAAATATGAAATACATACGATATCTGACCATTCCCCAATGATTATCATGATAAAAATGGGAAATGTTAATAAGAAAACAAGGAATTTTAGATTAAATCCCCATTGGATTAAGCTAGTTAATGACCAAGAAAACATCATAAGGGAGATCTTCATTATTTAATGCCCCGTCTGCACCTATACAAATAGTATGGGACTCTTTTAAAGTGTTTATGCACGGAGTTTATATAGCAAAAATTAGCTGGAAAAAGAAAGAATACGCAGCAAAAGAACTAGCTCTGGAAAAAAGGGTTCAACACTTACAGGGAGAGCTTCTTAACAATAACACTACTGCACAATCACTTTTTGAGGAAGCTAGGTTGGAGTATAAAAATTACTTATATGAAAAAGCACAACACAGGGTCTTTTTTTACAGGAGCTAAATATTTCTCTCAAGCAGGGAAGCCAGGAAACCTCTTGTCATCTCTGATCCAAAACCCAAAAAACATTAACAGAATAAAAAATATCAAATTGGGAAATGGAGAGATGGTCACGCGCCCGGTGGAGATTAAGCGAGAATTTGTTAAGTACTATAATATTCTATATACAAAAACCAGCAGGATGGAGATATTGAAAAGTTCCTGGAGAATATCAACCTCCCTAAATTAACAGAGCAGGACTATAAAATATTAAATTGACCTATAGATCTAAAGGAATTATTTGAGGCTGTCGGAACTATTCAGGGAAATTCTTCCCGTTTGGAATTTATCGCCAATATGGGGATATAATCCTGCCAATGCTATTACAGGTTTTAAATGATTCCTATCAGACAGGTCAGCTACCTGCATCTCTTTCTGAAGCAGTGATCACTCATATTTAAAAAAAAGGGTAAGGATGAGAGAGAGATAGGTGCGTATTGCACGATCTCTCTCTTAAATACAGACTATAAAATCTGTGCAAAAGTATTTGCTAATAGACTAAAGGGAGTCATTGATAGGTTAATCCACCCTAACCAGACTGGATTTATACAAAGTAGCTCGCCACGTTGTGCAGTACCATGGAGACAATACCAATTGCCTGAAATTCATGGGTCTTCAACATGTCCCTAAACCCAGGAGAGGTGGTGATTGGGACAAGCTGATCTTACAGGCAGAAACAAAAAGGACCTATAAATTAAACTCTGTGGCACCCAAAGGATTGAATGAATTCATTTTAATATAAGCCCTTTTTATAATTCCATTGTCACAATACTAACGGATGAGATGGATTATATGCTAGAACTATAGGGTTATAATATTCAACTGGATTGACACAGCCTTGTATAGTAACAAGGGTGTACCTCCTTAATCTATAAATCAACAAAATGAATCTTTATTTAACATAAAAACATAGAAAAAAATATATATTTTTTTAGACAAAAATACATATACATAGAGACCATACAGGGTGCCATCAGAGAATGATCCACAATAGCTGCTATATTTTTGTTAACTTATCATATGGTATTATATATTTAAAGTGTGAGACACCGCTAATAGTTAGTATCAAGATCAGCATGCCATATATAAGCTGTCTCTAATCATCAATGCGGCTGTCTCTCACTCTAAATACACATAGCATCACAGAGATCGGGGTGTAGATGAAACTATATTTACAGGGTTGGCACCATATATTGTTCGCAGCTTATTGCACAATCTATGATACAAGCGCCAATACTAATTTGCATTTGTTTCTTACCCCAAAATCCTGTGATTCAAATGTGGTCAGTCTCTGCTAGGCAGTCCTCATCCTCGACGCACGTTTCGCTTATTGCTTCCTCAGGAGGATTGGTTTCTAAATGGCTATGGAGGTCTTTTTATTTTGGTAATGGCCAATGGCTGATTATACTCAGATCAGCTGTGATGCTGCTTCCTATCAGCTGTAATTTACATCCTTGTTGGCGCATCGCACGATCGTCTGGCGCGGATGTTAAAGGGACTTCCGCCCTTCCGTCTGCAGCCGCTGGACTAGGCAATACATCACATCGCATATACTTATACTCCACATCCTATATGTCCAACGATGTGATGTATTGACTAGTCCAGCGGCTGTGCAATTGATAAACATATGGATACACATGATATTCATCTATTTGAGTATACTGCTGAGAGCGGTTTTACTCTCAAAAGTACCCATATTTGGTAATAAATAAATATGCCATGTATATATGAATATATAAAATCTCTTGTGCGACCGCTGGATGGGATATTGTACATCATATCGCAATATGTGAAACAAATATAGTAATAAAATGAGATACTAGTGACCTCTAGAGATAGGAGCTTAACTAAAGAATATATATCAATGTACTATAATCAGGTGAAAATATATGACAAGATTGAAGTAATATCGGTCCCCTTATGCCCCAGGATCCTGTGTTCAAATGTGAGATCTGATATGCCGTCTATACTAATCCAATAACAGCATGAATATACATGTATACATACCTTAGTAATGAATAGATTATGAGCAGGGGAAAATTCCATGTTCACTTGTAGATAAATAGATCAGGGAATCCTGAGCGCATCGCGGCTCGCGGGCAGGAAAAACTTTCGCCGTTCCGTCAGGCGTGATCCATGTGACGTCAGACGTACTCTGCCCTCGCATGGGTCGTGCAGACGGAAGGGCGGAAGTCCCTTTAACATCCGCGCCAGACGATCGTGCGATGCGCCAACAATGATATAAATTACAGCTGATAGGAAGCAGCATCACAGCTGATAGGTAGCGGTATCACATGACCTGAGTATAATCAGCCATTGGCCATTACCAAAATAAAAAGACCTCCATAGCCATTTAGAAACCAATCCTCCTGAGGAAGCAATAAGCGAAACGTGCGTCGAGGATGAGGACTGCCTAGCAGAGACTGACCACATTTGAATCACAGGATTTTGGGGTAAGAAACAAACGCAAATTAGTATTGGCGCTTGTATCATAGATTGTGCACTAAGCTGCGAACAATATATGGCGCCAACCCTGTAAATATACACCCCGATCTCTGTGATGCTATGTGTATTTAGAGTGAGAGACAGCCGCATTGATGATTAGAGACAGCTTATATATGGCATGCTGATCTTGATACTAACTATTAGCGGTGTCTCACACTTTAAATATATAATATCATATGATAAGTAAACAAAAATATAGCAGCTATTGTGGATCATTCTCTGATGGCACCCTGTATGGTCTCTATGTATATGTATTTTTGTCTAAAAAAATATATATTTTTCTATGTTTTTGTGTTAAATAAAGATTCATTTTATTGGGCATTCCATGGTACCAGTTCTCTTTTGTAGAACTATAGGGTGCCTGTTGACAATATCAATTTCACTGGGATCCAGAATAGCCCACTATACATACTCCCTCAAAAAGGAAAATTGTAAAGTCTCTATTAAAACATGCGATTCTTTACTATACTGTGAAATCTGGTAGTAAATGGGTTAAAAATATCAAAAGAGATATATCTATGACCTATTATGAAATTTGGCAACAAATAGTTCTCTCTTTGAAAAATATCAAAAGAGATATACTTTTGATCTGCAAGGACCTTGAATCTGGCATGGATCGACTAAACTGTGACCTGCAAGGACCTTTGAACCCACAAGTCCAAGAACCATGATTCCTTTGTGATCTATTTGTGCCTGGGTGCGATCTGGTAATGAGAATTGCACCTATGCCCTATAGATTATTTAAAATCTTAAGAAATGATTGCCCAGCTTATAAACTAGTGTCCATTGACACATGAAGGGTATTCCTTTACATGTTAGCTGCCAGGACCTGCCGGGGACGCGGTACTAGATCCCCATAGAAGCCTAGCCGCCGCCCACCAACGTCACTTCCGGTTTCGGGTGGAGCACTGCTGACAGGGTAAGTAAGCACTTAGAAGCCCAATCAGCTTGCGCCCAGGAGGTATGACGTGATCGTGGGGGCAGACACAAACACGACGCCCAGCAAAGAACCCATAGGTTAACCAATTAAATGGGAGGAGCTGGGACGCCATAAAAAGAGACACATTTACACTTACTAGTTGCCACTGCCTTGATATGCGTGCGGGAGCGCTGCCACTGCATTAGGCGCCCCGGCGCTGTTGTTTCCTTGTCCCTGAAGAACCACTTCTCCCAGTGGTGAAACGCGTCGGACAGTTTAGAGGGAATTCAGTTGTCGGGGTGAAACAGCGATAGATCCAAGGTTCCAGCGGTTGTGGGTCGCCCTTATAAGGGCGGGTGCCCGGAATACAGCCAGATAGGGTTCTCCCCACTCATCACGACTAGTATATGTAGGGATAGAACTCAGGCAGAGCAACCCACCTGAATATTTGTTTAAAAGCGACCCCTGTCTAAAAAACCGCTGCCTGAAAAAATCGGAATCTCTTTGTCACGCCTGACACCCCTCTAAGAAAGCAGTGCAACACAACATTGTTTTAATATAAGTGTCTTTATATTCTAAATATCGACAAAATAAAAGTTATGTTTTAAAATAACTATAATATAGGTACACTGAGCGCAATAATTATATAACTTCCACTATTTACAAGCGAGGAGTGGGCATTGATGGCAGACCTCTGTGAGGTGTTAAGAAACTTTGAGGAATCCACACAGATAGTTAGTGGCGATAACGCTATAATCAGTGTAAGCATCCCACTTCTGTGTCTACTCAAACGATCGCTACTCACAATTAAGGACGACGCTCTGAATGTGGCAGACGTGGAAATGGGGGAGGACTTTAGTGTGGGTGATAGCCAGACCACCCACATTTCGTCTTCTCAGTGTGAGTTAGACCATGAGGAGGAGGAGGAGGAGCTGGAGAATGTTGCCTCTGCTACAGAGGGTACTACCGACAGAACTTTAATTCCACTGGTTCGACGTGGATGGGCACAAGGGAATGAGGATGAGGAGATGGAAAGTCATGCTGACGTCGACATAGACGTCTTGCCTGTTGGTACTCTGGCACACATGGCTGACTTAATGTTAGGCTGCCTTTCCCACGACCCTTGCGTTATATGCATTTTAGACAACACGGATTACTGGGTGTCCACCCTTCTCGACCCCCGCTACAAAGAGAACTTCTCATCTCTCATTCCTGCGGTGGGGAGGGCAAGTAAAATTGTGCAATACCAGAAGGTCCTTGTTGAGAAATTGCTCCAAACATTTACATCTGAAAAAGCTGGCAGCAGAGTCCGTACTTCCTTTGGCAACCAAAGAAGGGAGACAAGGGGAACACACACCCAAGGCATAAGAACAAAGAACAAACTCAGGGCAACACTGTCCAAGGCATAAGAAACACTTATGACACCCCGCCAGCAACCTCACCCTGAAGCGCGGCCTAGTGGCTCACAGAAGGACAAGTTTTGGAAGATAGTGAAAGAATACATAGAAGACCGTGTCAGCATCCTGAATGATCCCTTGGTGCCTTACAACTACTGAGTGTCCAAACTGGACACGTGGACCGAAATTGCGCTCTATGCCTTGGAGGTGCTGGCCTGCCCTGCCGCCAGCGTATTGTCTGAGTGTGTATTTAGTGCTGCTGGTGGCATTATAACTAGTGATGGCCTTGCGGTTCGCCCGGCGGTCAGTTCGCGGCGAACTTTGCTCGTTCGCAATTCGCCAAACATGCAAACATATGGCGATATTCGCGCCCACCATATTCTTTTACATTGTGAAGAACTTTGACCCATGACACACCAATCAGGTGGTACAGGACAGCCAATTGAAAAGTTTCAGCACATGGACATACCCCCTACCTTATAAATAGACCCGATTTGGCCGCCATTTTACATTCAGTCTTTTGTCAGTGTAGGGAAAGGTTGCTGTGTGGAGCAGGGACAGACTGTTAGGGACAAAAACGCTATCAAATAGGTCCACAAAAGTCCTTTTAAGGACTGGTATAGGTGTACTATTGATAGGTGTGAAGTACAGAGGGGTGTAATACACTTATAATATACTTTCTAACATAGAAAGCATATTATAGTGGATTTGTATTGTGCAGCAGTGGTGAGCGGTTCTGCAGCGATACTGCAGCTACACATAGTGACAACGCAATTAGAAAAAATAATTATAACTGGCGTGATATACCAGTCGCCCCCCCCAAAAAAACCTGATAGAAGCGGGGTGTTATATACCAATAATATGCTTTCTATACAGTGCATTAGGGTACAGCAGCATTTGTTTGTGGTTTTGCTGCGTTCCCTCTGCTACACAAAGTGACAAACGGTATTAGAAAAAATAATTATAACTTGTGTGATATACCAGTCGCCCACCAAAAAAAATGATAGAAGCAGGGTGTTATATACCAATAATATACTTTCGATATAGTGCATTTGGGTACTTCAGCATTTGTTTGCTGTTTTGCTGCGTTCCCTCTGCTACACACAGTGACAAACGGTATTGAAAAAAAATATTAACTGGTGTGAAAATTATATTGCCGATATTTCGCATTTAAAAAAATAATGAATGAAGATCGCAAATTCGGATAATAAATCTAGTATGTCACTGTCCATGTTTTGGGTCTATTTGTGCACTTCTAGTAATTATTTCTTGGCTGCAAATATGAGCTAAAGGTTTTTCAGGTTTCGCCTGCCATTATAATGAATGGGACCCGCCGCGAGCTTGCGGTTCGCGAATGAACATTTTATCGCGTTCGCGAACCGTCCCGGCAGATGTTCGTCCATAATTAATTATAACAGATAAGCGTATCCGCTTGTCCACTGGCAATGCTGACAGGTTGACTCAGATAAAAATGAACAAGGCCTGGATTGCCCTGGACTTCTCCACTCCACCAGAGGAACGTTGAGCTAACGAGGAACAAACACGCAATTTAAATGTATGCTTTACAATGTACTCAATCCACAAGATTCAGATGCACCCTTTTCACCTCCAAAAAAGGGCATATGTTTGAGTCTTGTCTTCTCATCCTCCTCCTCCTGTTCCATACAGTATATATGCCCTCAGTACAATGTTTTATGGGGTTCGCTCACCTTCAGGCCCTCACCTCCAATGTTTCATACGGTCTGCTCACCTGTAGGCCCTCACTACAATGTTTTATGGGGTTCGCTCACTTTCAGGCCCTCACCTTCAATGTTCCATATGGTCTGCTCACCTGTAGGCCCTCACTACAATATTTTAGGGGGTTCACACACCTTCAGGCCCTCACCCCCAATGTTTTATACGGTCTGCTCACCTGTAGGCCCTCACTACAATGTTTTATGGGGTTCGCTCACCTTCAGGCTCTCACCTCCAAAGTTTCATATGGTCTGCTCACCTGTAGGCCCTCACTACAATGTTTTATGGGGTTTGCTCACCTTCAGGCTCTCACCTCCAATGTTTCATACGGTCTGCTTACCTGTAGGCCCTCACTACAATGTTTTATGGGGTTCGCTCACCTTCAGGCCCTCACCTTCAATGTTTCATACGGTCTGCTCACCTATAGGCCCTCACTACAATGTTTTATGAGGTTTGCTCACCTTCAGGCCCTCACCCCCAATGTTTTATACGGTCTGCTCCCCTGTAGGCCCTCACTACAATGTTTTATGGGGTTCGCTCACCTTCAGGCCCTCACCTCCAAAGTTTCATACTGTCTGCTCACCTGTAAGCCCTCACTAAAATGTTTTATGGGGTTCACTCACCTTCAGGCCCTCACCTCTAATGTTTTATGGTGTTCGCTTATCTTTAGGCCCTCACCTCCAATGTTTTATACGGTCTGCTCCCCTGTAGGCCCTCACTACAATGTTTTATGGGGTTCGCTCACCTTCAGGTCCTCACCTCCAAAGTTTCATACTGTCTGCTCACCTGTAAGCCCTCACTAAAATGTTTTATGGGGTTTACTCACCTTCAGGCCCTCACCTCTAATGTTTTATGGTGTTCGCTCATCTTTAGGCCCTCACCTCCAATGTTTCATACGGTCTGCTCCCCTGTTGGCCCCCACTACAATGTTTTATGGGGTTTGCTCACCTTTAGGCCCTCACCTCCAATGTTTCATATGGTCTGCTCACCTGTAGGCCCTCACTACAATGTTTTATGGGGTTCGCTCACCTTCAGGCTCTCACCTCCAATGTTTCATACGGTCTGCTTACCTGTAGGCCCTCACTACAATGTTTTATGGGGTTCGCTCACCTTCAGGCCCTCACCTTCAATGTTTCATACGGTCTGCTCACCTGTAGGCCCTCACCTCCAATGTTTCATACGGTCTGCTCACCTGTTGGCCCTCACTACAATGTTTTATGGGGTTTTCTCACCTTCAGGCCCTTACCTCCAATGTTTCATACGGTCTGCTCACCTGTTGGCCCTTACTACAATGTTTTATGGGGTTTGCTTACCTTCATGCCCTCACCTCCAATGTTTTATACGGTCTGCTCACCTGTAGGCTCTCACTATAATATTTTATGGGGTTCGCTCACCTTCAGGCCCTCACCTCCAATGTTTTCCAGGGTCAGCTCACCAGCAGGCCCTCAACCATAATGTTTAAGAGGGTCAGCTCAGCAGTAGGCTCTCACCCGTAATATTTTAGAGGGTAACCAGCAGGCCCTTGCTCCTAATGTTTTTTGAGGGTCACCAGCAGGCCATTAATTATAATTTTTAATGGGTGTGTATGATGCCCTCCTTTATGTGTAATAAAAGGTGCATTGAAGTGCCTGTTCCTTGTAATTTTTGGCAGACCTTTCACTTAGTGCATAGGCTGTATGAGTGTAGAAGTTCCACTACCTGAACAATTGTACCACTATGTGAATGAGGCCCTCCTTTAGGTGAAATACAGGCTGTATCGGAGTGCTTTTTCCTTGTAATTTTTGGCAGCACTTACACTGTATATACAATTGAATCTACAGGAAAGAATGTTTCCTAACAATTTTTCCTCTAAAAATATTTTTTTTTTGTGGGGGTGGGGGTTTGGGCGTTTTTTTTCCCGCCAGTCTGTAAAAGTGGCGTACAACTTGGACAACATGGTTCCTAGCAGCGACATTGGTGTCCAAGATGCATCCAGACATGGTCCCCCTGCTGTTCCTGATCGATTTCAGAGGTGTTTCCATCACTTTTTAAAACTTTTTCTATGGTCCAGGCACCCTCCCCTCATCCGAGCAGGGGGTGCCTGGTTGTCTCCCATTCACTTACATTATACTTGGGTGCTCGGCCGGGCACCGAAATATCGCGTTGTGTTCGGACCGAACACCCGAACACTTTGGTGCTCGCTCATCACTATATGTTGTTCGCCCAGATCAGAGCTATCCATGGATGTATAATTTATGGGGATATGTGGGGTTTTGAGGTGTTTTCTGTGTTTTGGGAAAAATGTGTGTTTTCTGCCTGTCAGTGATTAATTTAATTGTGTTTGGTAATTGTATCACAGGCAGAGCCCATTGTATTATGAAACACAGAGAGAGAATGCACCAAACAGATATAACACTGACTATGCTGGCAAGACATAAATGCAGGTATTAAAAGCTGAGACTTTTGCCAATATATTCCAGTCAGGAAGATATTGGAGCCCATCATGCACCACGTCACGGTTCTCAGCATGGCAAGGGGTCCTAACCGCTGCTCTAACTGTGGTGTGAACACGGTCTGAAGGTGATATAATTCAGCTCGCAGCCAAGCTTTCACACAAATGCCCAGCATGAATACTGCGGTAGTACAATGTGAATGAAGCCAGGCCGCGAGCCACACCCACACCAGACCATGTGATGGAGGTTACCAGGTGCAAAAGAGTGTTAGAATGCCAGGTAAAGGCAAACGCACTCAAATCTAACAAGGCAGAAAACAAAAAAATATAGTGGCAATTCTGGAGGAGCTGCTCAGCCCCTGACACTGTGGCGTGTCTTTTATTGGGGGAGCAGCCCGACCGCATGTGGACCGCAGTAATCGACTAACCCTAGCAAAATATGCATACAATGGAGGATGTCGGCGCGGTCCACATGCACCACAAGAGCAAACTACACAGAATGTAGCAAACATATGAAACACAGAGAGAGAATGCACCAAACAGATATAACACTGACTATGCTGGCAAGACATAAATGCAGGTATTAAAAGCTGAGACTTTTGCCAATATATTCCAGTCATGGAGATATCGGAGCCCATCATGCACTACGTCACGGTTCTCAGCATGGCAAGGGGTCCTAACCGCTGCTCTAACTGTGGTGTGAACACGGTCTGAAGGTGAGCAGAATTGCCACTATACATGGAGTGCAGAATTATTAGGCAAATGAGTATTTTGACCACATCATCCTCTTTATGCATGTTGTCTTACTCCAAGCTGTATAGGCTCGAAAGCCTACTACCAATTAAGCATATTAGGTGATGTGCATCTCTGTAATGAGAAGGGGTGTGGTCTAATGACATCAACACCGTATATCAGGTGTGCATAATTATTAGGCAACTTCCTTTCCTTTGGCAAAATGGGTCAAAAGAAAGACTTGACAGGCTCAGAAAAGTCAAAAATAGTGAGATATCTTGCAGAGGGATGCAGCACTCTTAAAATTGCAAAGCTTCTGAAGCGTGATCATCGAACAATCAAGCGTTTCATTCAAAATAGTCAACAGGGTCGCAAGAAGCGTGTGGAAAAACCAAGGCGCAAAATAACTGCCCATGAACTGAGAAAAGTCAAGCGTGCAGCTGCCAAGATGCCACTTGCCACCAGTTTGGCCATATTTCAGAGCTGCAACATCACTGGAGTGCCCAAAAGCACAAGGTGTGCAATACTCAGAGACATGGCCAAGGTAAGAAAGGCTGAAAGACGACCACCACTGAACAAGACACACAAGCTGAAACGTCAAGACTGGGCCAAGAAATATCTCAAGACTGATTTTTCTAAGGTTTTATGGACTGATGAAATGAGAGTGAGTCTTGATGGGCCAGTGGCTGGATTGGTAAAGGGCAGAGAGCTCCAGTCCGACTCAGACGCCAGCAAGGTGGAGGTGGAGTACTGGTTTGGGCTGGTATCATCAAAGATGAGCTTGTGGGGCCTTTTCGGGTTGAGGATGGAGTCAAGCTCAACTCCCAGTCCTACTGCCAGTTTCTGGAAGACACCTTCTTCAAGCAGTATGTCAGAACCTCCCAGGGAGCCAGTAGTGGGATGAGGAACCCACTGGCAGTAAGCAGCTGACAGCCCAGAATGCGGTACAAGTTTAGGGATAATCCAAGAGGGGTAGTCAATGTCCAATCCGGGTCGAGGCAGGCAGCGAAGGTTCAAGGCGGAAGACAGTCCAGGGGTCAGTAGCCGGGAAGGATACAAAGAAACAACAGGCAATAGAAGGATCTGCAGGGAGGCTAGGTGTTCACCATAAGGTGGAATAACTCAGCAATGAACCAGAGCTCAGGCCAGGTCTTTATAGCCAGGGAAGGTAGGAACCACCCTCCCCAGGAACCAATGGCAGGCGAGGAAGGTGGAAGGTGTGTACTGGGAATCTCCCTCAGCAAGGCTCACACCTGACAGCCGGATAATGCAGGAACTCTATGCACCCGGAAATGTGCGAGCAGCCTGTGTACTGCGCACACGCCGTGCACCCGCACCTCGGGCACCAGGTGTTCTACCGAGCTGAAGGGGAACCCGTGCCCTGCGCCGTGCCCGTGGTCCCAGAGTAGGGGTAACACCCCCTGCTTCCTGACAGAGCCCCCCACCAAGGAGCGGCCTCCGGACGCAACCCTGGGAAGGCCTCTCGGGGTGAGCCCGATGGAACGCCCGCACCTTGGCGGCCGCAAGGGCTCCCAGGAACGCTCCTCGGGACCGTACCCCTTCCAGTGGATGAGATACTCCAGGACCCCACGCCGGCGGCGGGAGTCCAGGATCTCCTGGACTTCATACTCATCATCGTTATTCACCTGGATGGGAGGTGGTGGAGCAGGTGCCCGGTCCGGGAATGGGTTGGCACGGTGTGGTTTCAACAAGGACACGTGGAATACCGGGTGGATTCCCAGGGAAGTAGGCAACTGGAGCTTGGCTGCAACGTTGTTGACCATACTCACGATCTCAAAGGGACCAATGTAACGGGGTCCCAGTTTTCGGGCGGGACAGGACAGCTTGAGGTGCTGTGTGGAAAGCCACACCTTGTCCCCGTCTTTGTACCTGGGGAATTCTGTGCGTCTACGGTCTGCCTGCATCTTGTGCCGCTGCTGAGCGGCCTGGAGTTGTTGCGTTAGGGTCCGCCTCAGTTCTCGTAGGAGCCGGAGCCGTTGAGCCACTTCAGGCACTGGGACATCAAGGGGGAGATCCGGGAGAGTTGCGGGATGATAGCCATAGTTGGCATAGAATGGTGAGAGCCCGGTGGAGGAATGAAGCTGATTGTTGAAGGAAAATTCCGCGAAGGGGAGATGGCTCACCCAGTCGTCTTGTAGATGGGATGTGTAACAGCGAAGGAACTGTTCGAGAGTTTGGTTGGTCCTTTCGGTCTGCCCATTGGACTGGGGGTGATAGGCAGAAGACAGGCTGCGAGTGATATGAAGGCTACGGCAAAACTGGGTCCAAAAGCGGGAGGTGAATTGTGAGCCCCGGTCTGAGACGATGGAATCAGGGAGCCCGTGCAACCGGAACACGTGTTGGAGGAACAACTCAGAGGTCTTTTGGGCCGTCGGGAGACCGGAGGTCGGAATGAAGTGGGACATCTTGGTACATCTGTCCACCACCACCATGATGGTGGTACAGGCTTGTGAAGGCGGTAAGTCCACAATGAAATCCATGGCTATGTTGCGCCATGGAAGGGTTGGCACTGGCAGAGGCTGTAATAACCCAACAGGTTTTGAGGTGGGACGTTTGTAGAGTGCACACACGGAACAAGACTCTATGAAGGAGCGTACGTCGGCTGCCAAAGAGGGCCACCAAAACTGACGTAGGATGCATTCCATGGTGTTGCGCCTACCTCGGTGGCCTGCTGTGGGGTGGTCATGGTGATGCTGTAGTACAGGCAGTCGCTGGGAGACTGGGACGTAGATCCACTGTTGGTGGTAACAAAGCCCCTGCTTCATTGGCAGAAGGGCTGCCTCCTCTGGAGCTGGCATGCTGGCCCGTCGGATCCTCTCGATCAAGGAGTGTTGGGTGGCTAGAAAGTATGCGGCTGGCAGGATCGGTTCCGGAGGTGCAGGATCGGCCTCGGAGGAGCACATACGGGACAAGGCATCAGCCTTGCCGTTCTTGGATCCCGGTCGATAGGTAATCTGGAGGCGAAAACGGGAGAAAAAGAGAGCCCACCTGGCTTGTCGAGGACGCAGTCGCTTGGCACTGCGGAGATATTCGAGGTTGCGATGGTCGGTGTACACCACCACAGGGTTTTCGGCTCCTTCCAGCAAATGTCTCCATTCCTCCAGGGCGTCCTTGATAGCGAGCAGCTTCCTCTCACCCACATCATAGTTGCGTTCGGCCCCGGTGAGTTTGCGGGAATAAAAGGCAACGGGATGGAGAAGCTGCTTCTCCCCTTGGACCTGGGAGAGAACAGCCCCGATAGCCCCCTCGGAGGCATCGGTCTCCAGAAAAAACGGGCAAGAGGCGTCCGGTTGTACTAGTATAGGTGCCTGTGTGAACAGCCTCTTAAGGTGCTGGAATGCCTGTTGGACCTTCGGGGTCCATTCAAACAGGGTGTTGCTCCTGGTCAGAGCAGTGATGGGAGCGCAGATCGCTGAAAAGTTCCGAATGAATCGGCGGTAAAAATTGGCAAAACCAATGAACTGCTGCACCATCCGCCGATTGCGGGGGACAGGCCAATTCTGGACGGCCTGGATCTTCCTGGGGTCCATCTCCACTCGACCTGGGGATAGGATGTAGCCCAGGAACTCAATGGACGAGACTTCGAAGGTGCTTTTTTCAAGCTTGCCATAGAGACTGTGGGTCCGCAGACGCTGGAGCACCGATTTGACATGCCGTTCGTGTTGTGGCAGTGATCTGGAGAAGACAAGGATATCGTCCAGATATACCACAACATGGGTATCCAACAGGTCACGGAAGACGTCATTGATGAAGCACTGAAATGTGGCAGGGGCGTTACAGAGCCCGAAGGGCATGACAAGGTACTCGTAGTGCCCAAACCGTGAGCGGAATGCTGTCTTCCACTCATCCCCCTCCCTGACACGAATCAGATTGTAGGCCCCACGGAGGTCGATCTTGGTGAAGAAACGGGCATCCTTGACTCTGTCCAGCAAGTCGGGAATGAGAGGGAGTGGGTACCGGTTTTTCTTGGTGATGTCGTTCAGGGCCCGGTAATCGACACAGGGCCGGAGACCCCCATCTTTTTTCCCCACAAAGAAGATGCCGGCCCCAACTGGAGAGGTCGAGGGACGGATGAACCCCTTCGCTAGGCTCTCCTCTATGTAGTCCTTCAGGGCCCTGGTCTCGGGTTCGGACAGATTGTACAAGCGCCCGTACGGCAGTGGGGCTCCAGGGAGCAGGTCAATGGGGCAATCATAAGGCCTGTGTGGCGGCAAGGCGTCTGCTCCTTTTTTTTCAAAAACGTCTGCATAGTCCCGATATTTGTCAGGTAGTCTGTGTTCAACGGTGCCCAGAACCGCAGGAGGGCTTGGAGCCGGAGACGCGTGAACAGGAGAACCGGAGGGGGGCGTGAAGGTGATGGAGCCAGAGGTCCAGTTAATCGTGGGGTTGTGTCTCCTAAGTCAGGGGATGCCTAAAATGACTGGAAACAAGGGGGAAGGCACGATGTCCCACACGATCTTCTCGGAATGGTAAAGGCCGATGCGGAGGAACAAGGGATGTGATTCCATGGCGATAGGTCCCGTCTTTAGGGTGCTGCCATCCACCAGATGCAGCTGGGATGGGTTCTTCTTAGGGCGCAACGGGATGCCTAGTTGGGAAGCCAGATCCTTGTCCATAAAACAGCTGCTTGCGCCCGAATCAATGATGGCAGAGAGATCAATATTGTTGTTGCCCAGCTGCAGGGAAACAGGGATGGTGAGATGAGATGAGTTGTTATACATAGGTAGGTTAATGCATACCGTGGGTGTCTCCGGCCTACCTTCGGGAGGTTTGATGGGACAGTCCTTCAGGAAATGGCCCGGTTTTGCGCAATATAAACACAGATGCAAGGTTCTTCTCCTGGCTCTCTCCACCGTGGACAGGGGACCCCGAACAGCCCCGATCTGCATCGGCTCCTCCTGGTTACCGTCTGCTGCCACAGGAACAGGAAGCCTTAAGGGTTCCGACCGGCGCTCCGTTAGAGGCGGGGTCTGTTGTCGCTCCGGTCGTCTTTCCCGGAAGCGGCGATCCAGGTGGGTTACTGAGTCCATCAGGCCCCCCAAGGAGCCCGGCACCCCAATGCGGGCGAGCTCATCCTTGAGCTGCTCGGACAAACCGATGCGGAATTGGTCAATCAAGGCCACCTCGTTCAAGCCCGTATCCGGGGCTACCTCACGGAATTCCATGATGTAATCCTCCACTGGACGTCTGCCCTGGCGGAGGGTGCGCAAGGTACCCCTGGCGGTTGAAGAACGCAGGGGGTCATCATAAAGTCTTTGCATAGCTGCGGCAAAGGACTTCCAAGATGCCAGCACTGGGTCATCGGCTAGTAGGAGTTGGTGCGCCCAGGTCTGGGGAGGCCCTGAGAGCAAGGAAATTGCCGTGCGTACCTTGACGAAGTCCGTGGCATATGTACGTGGCTTCAGGGAAAACAACAGCTCGCAGGAGATGATGAAGGAGCGGTACTTCCTCCGATCTCCTGAAAACCGCTCAGGGAGGCTGACTGACGGCTCGCTAGAGACCACTTCCAGGGTGCGCGCCGGCGTAGGGGGAGGCGAGGGTGGTAGCGCGGTGCGCTCTGCGATGCGCTGCTCCTGTGTGGCAACCCTCTGCAGCAGGTGCTCATGACTCGCTTGCATCTCCTGAAAGGCCTGCGTCATGAGGTTAAGTTTCTGGGTCATGGCCGTCATGGGATCCACTGCTTTTGCGGGTTCCATGGTGAAGGCTGAGTTATTATGTCAGAACCTCCCAGGGAGCCAGTAGTGGGATGAGGAACCCACTGGCAGTAAGCAGCTGACAGCCCAGAATGCGGTACAAGTTTAGGGATAATCCAAGAGGGGTAGTCAATGTCCAATCCGGGTCGAGGCAGGCAGCGAAGGTTCAAGGCGGAAGACAGTCCAGGGGTCAGTAGCCGGGAAGGATACAAAGAAACAACAGGCAATAGAAGGATCTGCAGGGAGGCTAGGTGTTCACCATAAGGTGGAATAACTCAGCAATGAACCAGAGCTCAGGCCAGGTCTTTATAGCCAGGGAAGGTCTCGGGCACCTCGGGCACCAGGTGTTCTACCGAGCTGAAGGGGAACCCGTGCCCTGCGCCGTGCCCGTGGTCCCAGAGTAGGGGTAACACCCCCTGCTTCCTGACACAGTGGTACAGGAAGAAGTCTGCATCCTTCAAGAAAAACATGATTTTCATGCAGGGCAATGCTCCATCACACGCGTCCAAGTACTCCACAGCGTGGCTGGCAAGAAAGGGTATAAAAGAAGAAAATCTAATGACATGGCCTCCTTGTTCACCTGATCTGAACCCCATTGAGAACCTGTGGTCCATCATCAAATGTGAGATTTACAAGGAGGGAAAACAGTACATCTCTCTGAACAGTGTCTGGGAGGCTGTGGTTGCTGCTGCACGCAATGTTGATGGTGAACAGATCAAAACACTGACAGAATCCATGGATGGCAGGCTTTTGAGTGTCCTTGCAAAGAAAGGTGGCTATATTGGTCACTGATTTGTTTTTGTTTTTGAATGTCAGAAATGTATATTTGTGAATGTTGAGATGTTATATTGGTTTCACTGGTAAAAATAAATAATTGAAATGGGTATATATTTGTTGCCTAATAATTATGCACAGTAATAGTCACCTGCACACACAGATATCCCCCTAAAATAGCTAAAACTAAAAACAAACTAAAAACTACTTCCAAAAATATTCAGCTTTGATATTAATGAGTTTTTTGGGTTCATTGAGAACATGGTTGTTGTTCAATAGTAAAATTAATCCTCAAAAATACAACTTGCCTAATAATTCTGCACTCCCTGTATTTTTTTGTTTTTTGTTTTCTGCCTTGTTAGATTTGAGTGCGTTTGCCTTTACCTGGCATTCTAACACTCTTTTGCACCTGGTAACCTCCATCACATGGTCTGGTGTGGGTGTGGCTCGCGGCCTGGCTTCATTCACATTATACTACCGCAGTATTCATGCTGGGCATTTGTGTGGAAGCTTGGCTGCGAGCTGAATTATATCACCTTCAGACCGTGTTCACACCACAGTTAGAGCAGCGGTTAGGACCCCTTGCCATGCTGAGAACCGTGACGTGGTGCATGATGGGCTCCGATATCTTCCTGACTGGAATATATTGGCAAAAGTCTCAGCTTTTAATACCTGCATTTATGTCTTGCCAGCATAGTCAGTGTTATATCTGTTTGGTGCATTCTCTCTCTGTTTCATATGTTTGCTACATGCTGTGTAGTTTGCTCTTGTGGTGCATGTGGACCGCGCCGACATCCTCCATTGTATGCATATTTTGCTGGGGTTAGTCGATTACTGCGGTCCACATGCGGTCGGGCTGCTCCCCCAATAAAAGACACGCCACAGTGTCAGGGGCTGAGCAGCTCCTCCAGAATTGCCACTATATTTTTTTGTTTTTTGTTTTCTGCCCATTGTATTAGGTTGATTGCATCACAGACAATGCCCTTT
Source organism: Bufo gargarizans (assembly GCF_014858855.1). NCBI lineage: Eukaryota > Metazoa > Chordata > Amphibia > Anura > Bufonidae > Bufo > Bufo gargarizans. Next base: position 352,359,237 of record NC_058080.1, on the reverse strand, counting down.
ATATTTTGTTAATTGTGTCACAGGCAATGCCCATTGTATTTTTACATAGTTAATACGGTTGAAAAAATACAAACGTCCATCAAGTTCAACCAAGGGATAGGTGGGGATGCGAATGCCCAATGTATTTTGGTAATTGTATCACAGGCAGAGGGGGGGGGGGGGGTTGTGTACAATTGCTGGGAGTGTTTCTATACTGTAAATTCATGTGATTGACTAATGTAAAAACTGTCTCAGTCTTCCACAAGGTCCCCAGGGGGAGTGTCCCTTGCTGGAAGACCTGTATAAAAGGCTGACATATAGCCCCATTAAAGAGAGTTCCTGTTTTACCCTCAACATAGAGCCTCGTCTCATGTGTGGGGGAAAGGTTGCATCTACACTGGGGAATGCTATACGCTGGCTATAATCCCTGAGCTCTTTTAAGAGCTTGTTCCTGCATCGCTCTCTGAAGGAAGATGGCGAGATCCCAACCAAGCTGCTGCGGTTCGTGGGGTCTGGAAGGATTTGGACCTTTCTGTACCTCTACGACAACCTTGGTTTGAGACACTGACGTCAGGAGAGATGTTTCTCAGTTGGCAATAATAGATACACACACACACGACTGAGAAACACTCTAACTTTATTATGCTATAGCTTGGCTTATATAGGCAGTAGAAAAGTTTGCATAACAACAGCGTTAAACCAATCATAAAGGATAAACATTGGTGGTCACACAGATGCTACCGGAACATCCTTTTATGGGTATGCAATACGTCACATATAAAAATGTACGCAGTTGTACCGAATGACCCTGAATGAAACAAAACATTTGTTCTAGTTCTAGGAGATTCCCAGAATCTGTCCTGAGACAGATAAGTGAACCTAACTCACAGCGGGGGGATGTGAAGTGCGTCACATTTCTCTTCAGGGTCGGCAGTACTAACGGTGTCAAGTGGAGTGCTTGGAGCCCTCGGGAAGCACTAGGAGCATCCATCAATGGAAGTACCCAGTTGGGGTGCCAGAAGATCCGTTACAATGATTATATATACATATATATTAAATATATACTATATACAATACACCCTCTTACTGGGTCTGATTCGAGGTTGGATGCAATAAATAAGACAAAAGAGTGAACGTGTAAAAAAAAATATATTGTATAATGTGGAAAATTGATGCCATTGTTATTATTGATGAGTATATATGGAGTTACAGTGGAACAAAAAAAATATATATATTACATAGACAGAGACTTACACACACATAACAATCATTTCAATTACTTCACCAATCCAAGATGACAAAACTTATACAACAGACAACTCTTTAAACCTTACAGTACATATTTAGCACACATGGCCTTCTTAGCTTTGTCCCCTTCCAAGTATCTCCTAGCCTCCTCCAGCTTTTCCTTCAGCTCCTCCCGCTTCCCAAAGCATGGATTTTTTTTTTCCTTCAAAGCTCTCAACCCCCATCCATGCCAACGGCCCATATCGATTACATGAGAGTTTGTGGCCTGCCCAGAAAATGAATCTTGGTCAACCAGTTATTTTAGCATTTGATGACACTCTGCTCTTATTTACACATTTTGAGTGCCTTTTGTTCTCTGCCAATCAGCATATATAAGAGATACAGGATCCTAAAAGGCCTTTATCTGTGAGAATCAGATTAAGACAAAAGGAGCTAGATACATACTAATCAGTACAGTCACCTACCTGTCTCTGATTCACACAAATAAATCTCTCATAATCTATAAAATATAATGTAACATAATGCATATATTATTTCCAAAACCTGTATTTCTTACACCATGATCACTCAACCATTCCACTCTGCTGTCGGGGGCTACCTTTTATGAACCTCTACAGTATAGGTCCAGGCTAATCTTCTATCAGGCTGTAGAGTGAAGCTTCTTCATTGAGAGATATCCCCCTCAGACACATAAACTTTGGCCAGGAAGGTGTTTCTGGGGACAGTTAACTTGCAGTCTTCAACATTTAGGCAGCGTTCAGGCACACATCCATTCTTCACAATGGCAAAGGCCCAGGCTACTAGTGGGCGAGCCTGCTTTTTCTCTTGATAAGTGGGCTCGATCAGGACCTCCAGTCCTTTCAGTCGTCGTCCATCCCCCAGCGACAGCATCAATATTCGTTCTTGTCGAGGTGGGATCTTCACCGGGGTCCTCTGCGGAACCTTCACGTCTCCGATGGGCCGACCAGACATGTTACTCTTTTGCAGACTACAGCTTCTTACTATCTGTTGTAAAACCTTCTGGGTCGGCCGGTGTGTGGCGGCCTGTTGCCAATACTTTGGCCCTTCCTTGGCATAGAGTTCTGTCAGGGCCTGTACCACATCCATTAGGAACTCGGATTCTTCAGACCCCGACCGGTCCCTTGTAGTATGAGTGCTATTCACCACTCTTACCAACACAGGTACAGGCTCTTCCTCCCTCTCCACGGCAGCTTGATAGACACTGTAGAATGTCATGTCGGCCGATGTCTGGATTATGTCTTGCAGCTTGTCCTGTAGGAACTGGTCTCTTAGTAGCCGGTCCACCTCCTGGAAGGCTCCCATGGCCTCTGGGTCTCACCGCTATATGTCATTGAGCATTTCCTGTAGGGCATTGGAGTACTACATCAGAGTCTTGCCCTCTCGCTGTGGTCGGTTGAAGAAGTGGCTCCGCAACTGCACTACTTTAGCAGGGCCCCTTGGGCTATCTCCAGCAGGGAGAATAATTTATCTAGGGCGTCTCTCTCCGATTTGGGCCTTACCACCACTGTCCGTTTGACGTTGCCCTCTAGAGCCCCCAATGCAACCTTTGCCTGCAGTTTGGGTTACACATGTCAGGTTACACATTCTAACCGCTCTTCACACCCTTTCAGTCCAGTCCTGCAACGTCATGTTTTTACTCTCAAATTTTGGAAGATTACACAACAGAGCTTTCACAGGGATGTATCCTACTGGGGTGGACATGGAGTTGGAGGTAAGCTGGCCTTGCGTAGACGCACCCTGAGCTGGGTCCTGATCCGGTGTCATTGGCGCCGGGGGAAGGTCTCCTGCTGTGTTTCCTTCTATAATGGTCGCTGTATCCTGATTACTACGCCAAGTTGTAAGTCGTGTACAGGGGTGGGCTCTCCAAAATACAGCAAAGTCACGAACGAGGAAAGCAACTTTGACACCAGCTTTTGTAAAACAGCCTTTTTTTTACTATAACAAGGTATTAAACACAATCCCAAATGCAAGGATCATAAAATGAGGTTACATACAATCAGCCCGGAAGCCGAGACCCCTGTGTTGCACAGCACGGCGCCCTCCGATGGTAGCCGGAAAACACTTGAGCAAATTTACCTACTGCGAACAGAGTTAGCACTGCCTCGCCATACCTGTTATTACCCTAAAGAACAGGAATGATTGTTTGGGGCGTAAGATACAGGCTAGCCCCACGGTGCAACACAGCAGCTTACAATCTTACCAGACTATACAGTAATTTCCCCCTCACTTTTCCCAAAACTGGTAATGTGGCACGTGCCTAATATATCACTCCTGATAAACACGCTTGGATAACTGGAGATCATGGTGAAGACCTCTCTGTTCTCAGGAGCAAAGCATAATTTTAACTGTTAAGTCCTTGTGATAAATAAGCAGTCTATTAGCTGTGTGGGGAAACAGCAGCCCCTTGTGGCCAAACAGCAATATAACAGTCTTGTTAACTTAGTCCCCACAAACAGTATTTAAACGTTAAGAACGGTTTCTCAATCTCAGAATACCACATCAATTAAAATCAGCCTATGGAAAATTTATATGGTATAAATCCCCAGCCACTGCAGAACATGTGTGTGGAGAAGAGGTCTGGAGTTAGCTGCCATGAGATTGCTGGTGTACAGTAGTAGGACCTGTGGATGCAGAAGACCAGTGGAGTGTGCACAGTTAAGGTAGATTTACACCGCACAATTGTCACAGATTATTGGGAATGAATGTTAATACCAATTCTAGTTCCTGATAAAAGGCCCAAGTAAATTTGGTGCCGATTACCTGATGAACAAGAAATGATTGTTTATGCAGCACATTAAATCATCAATGTATAAATATGAGGATGAGCAGTAGCAGTAGCCATTGCTCGACCCATACGGTGGAGGTGATTGCCGCATGTAAATGCAGCTCTTTTCTCTATTGACAAACAGGCAATTATTGAGAAGGAAAGGTCCCTTCCCAATAATTGTGTAAATATTCATCTGATAAATACTGTATCTGTTCAATACACAAGAACAGACAAAGTTACCATCACAGTAGTGAACTGACTGATAATATTATGTCAGCAAAACTACATTATACTTGGACGGATACTTATGCAATTGTTTTGGGACAAGCTCTGAATAACCATATTAACAAACATATGTGTGCCAGCAGAATCACAATTCACTTGGATGGATATTTACGCTATTTGTGGAATAAGTTCTGAACAATCATACTAACTATATATGTGTGACTACTAATGAACCATCTACCACTAAAGTATACTATACCAGGACTGGAATAATCAGGATCATGACACTCACAAACCCAGTGTCTATGCATGCACTCTTTGCTACTTTTATTTAATCCAGTTTATCCCTTATATTTTTACATTTTATGGCAAATTCTTTGTGTTTGATATTGTATGTTTTTTAATACCTTTTATTATAGATTATTTTCTATGGATTTTAAAACTATTTACTATAAATAAACCCAGTATATGTATGAAATACAGATGGTGAGTGCCTGCTAACTACCGTAATTACACAAGTCTATTACAAAGAAGTGATCAGGGGAATCACTTTTTAGCAGAGCACTGTTACCATAGTGACAGGAGGGGTGAGCCACTTTAATCAAAAGCAATTCCCTTCCCAATAATTGCCTGTTTGGTTGGCGCATGTATATGCTTTCAAAATGTAAAGATTTAACTGCAAGAAGGCCAGAGGGCTTGTGGGTCTATGAGAAAACCTAAGTTTAACCCCTAGGAGACCCTGGGATTTCCTGTTTTAGTGTTTTCATTTTTCAATACCTGCCTTCCCAGAGCCATAACTTTTTTATTTTTCCATTCACATAACTGTATGAGGGGTTGTTTTCCATGGGACAAGCAATCAGATTGTTAGTTGTATTCTTGAGTAGGTATTTATCCATCACAGAACACACCATTCACTGTATTCCAATACAGTGCTGCTACCTGCAGGCCTGTGTTGAAATGTCTCAGTGATAGGTATTGGCGCCTGCTTGAGGCCCGGGCTATCCCTGGCACATAACAGTTACCCTGATCTCAGCTGGGGAAGGCTGTTATGGGCGCGGGAGAATGTAGCTACCGCATCTTCACTGCTCAGATGCTGTGGTCATATTTGACCACAGCATCTGAGTGGTAAATGTCTGCAATCGACCTTATGACTCATTGCAAATATTATCGCCGAGCCTCTGCTGTTTGAAACAGCAGAAACCTATCAGCTATGGTGCCTGTTGAACTCAGAACCAGGCACCATCTTCAAAGTGACTACTTTAAATCTGTCACCTCCAGAAAGGCCTAATGAGTACAGCAATTCATGTAGAGAACACCTGCTGCTGACTCTGGATCAGTACATTTTATGTCGATATGCACCCTCATTCCCCTGCAGTCCAGCCACAGACCAGCCATGGAAGGCATTGAGAGGACTCCTGTGCATGGAAGCATAATGGAGAGGACTCCAATAGAAGTCCTCTCTATGCACTTTACAGCTGGTTTATGGCCACATAGCGGGGGAATGGGGGTAAGGATCAACTAAATTACTGATCCGGGGTCACCGCCACATGTTCTGTACATTAATTATCGAACTTAATAGGGCTTGCCAGAGGTGACAGATTCCCTTTAAGCCTTAGGATACCGGAGTTTTTTTCGTTTTTCCGTTTTCATTTTCTTCCCTATCTTCCTTAAGCCATAATTTTTTTTATATTTCCGTTCACATAGCTGTATGAGGGCTTGTTGTTGTGGGACAAGTTGTACTTTCTAATGCCACCATAAATTATGGCATACAATGTAGTGGGCAGCGGTAAAAAAAATTCCAAATGGGGTGGAATTGGAAATGAAATGCAATTTCTCCACCGTTTTACAGGTTTTGTTCCCAAGGCATTACGTTTGCGGCAAAACTGAGCTATGCCCTTCATTATCTGGGTTAGTATGATTACAACAGTACCCCATATGTATAGTTTTTTTGTGTCTAAATAGTGTAAAAATAAATGTAAACTTTGAAAATAACATTTTATAAAAAAAAAATTGGTAAGAGAAGCAATAAAAAATTTTAAATTGGCTATTTTGACCCTTTTTTCCATTATACCATTCTCCATATATTCAATCCAAAATATTTTTATATTTTAATAGTACAGGCATTTTTAGTCGCGGTGATACTCATGATGTTTATATTTTTTTTATTATTTATGTATTTATTTTTTATTATATGGAAAGGGGGGATTAAAACTTTTAGATTTTTAATTTTTTGAATATATTTTTCATTTTTTTTTACTTTTTAGGAATGATTTTGAAGCTTGTATTTGAGCGTACAAAAATCTATTTTTAATTTTTGAACAATCATGGATTTTTAAAATGCATTTATTACTGACTATTGCTCTTTATCTATGTTAGCCTGCCACCAGCAAGGCTGAGCGAATTCAAACCAATTACTGGAATCCTCATTGGCCTCAGAGGATGCTGGTAAGAAGCCCAGAAGCATGAGCCTTCTGGTTTTTGACCCTTTAGATGCTGGTAGCAAAATTATTAAGTGGAGTTGCTGTATGAGATAACTTTTCCAGGTTGTGAATAAGCAGTACACTTAAAGACTCATACTTGAACTATAGTAAGGGATTGTCCTGTGGATATGCAAGTATTTTCAATGGGTTACACGTTTGTATGTAGAGGTCAGGAGATTATTCCATTAAGGGTAGGAGACTAGAGGTCCCAAGACCTACAGAGGCAGCAGATTATCCAAAACTTTGTACAGCCCCGCAAGGGATGTCTAAGTGGGCTAAGCTGTGGCTGGCTGTAGCCTCCCATAGAACCACAGTGGCAAAGACAATTTGTGCACAGTTAGCCATCATGGATGCAACCTGACCATCTGCTTCTAGGGTACTTGTGGTGCTTCTTGACACATGGTCCTCTGTGCCCTTGTAAGAGACTGCTAAAGAAATAAATGTGGTGTTCTGCAACTGTTCAAGTGCAAGATACCACCAAGTGTAAGTGTAACCACCAAAGCATTGTGACATTTCAGTAGGCAACACCCTTAGGCCTCATGCACACGACCGTTGTGTGCATCCGTGGCCGTTGTGCCGTTTTCCGTTTTTTTTCACGGACCCATTGACTTTCAATGGGTCCGTGGAAAAATCGGAAAATGCACCGTTTGGCAGCCGCATCCGTGAGCCGTGTTTCCTGGCCGTGAAAAAAATATGACCTGTCCTATTTTTTTCACGGCCAACGGTTCACGGGCCCATTCAAGTCAATGGGTCCGTGAAAGAACACGGATGCACACAAGATTGGCATCCGTGTCCGTGATCCGTGGCCGTAGGTTTTAGTTTCATACAGACGGATCCGAAGATCCGTCTGCATAAAAGCTTTTTCAGAGCTGAGTTTTCACTTCGTGAAAACTCAGATCCGACAGTATATTCTAACACAGAGGCGTTCCCATGGTGATGGGACGCTTCTAGTTAGAATACACTACAAACTGTGTACAAGACTGCCCCCTGCTGCCTGGCAGCACCCGATCTCTTACAGGGGGATATGATAGTACAATTAACCCCATCAGGTGCGGCACCTGAAGGGGTTAATTGTACTATCATATCCCCCTGTAAGAGATCAGGGCTGCCAGGCAGCAGGGGGCAGACCCCCCCCCTCCCCAGTTTGAATATCATTGTGCGGCCCCCCCCTCCCCTGTTGTTAACTCGTTGGTGGCCAGTGTGCGCACCCCCCTCCCTCCCTCTATTGTTTTAATACATTGGGGCCAGTGTGCGCGCGCCCCCCCAACCCCCCCCTCCCTCCCTCTATTGTTTTAATACATTGGGGCCAGTGTGCGCACCCCCCCAACCCCCCCCCCCCTCCCTCCCTCCCTCCCTTGTAATAATAGCATTGGGGCCAGTGTGCGCACACCCCCCCCCCCCCCCCCCGATCATCGGTGGCAGCGGAGTAGAAGATTTTCATACTTACCTGGCTGCTGCGATGTCTGCGTCCGGCCGGGAGCTCCTCCTACTGGTAAGTGACAGCAATGCGCCGCACAGACCTGTCACTTACCAGTAGGAGGAGCTCCCGGCCGGACACAGAGATCGCAGCAGCCAGCAGCCAGGTAAGTATGAATCTTCTACTCCGCTGCCACCGATGATCGGGGGGGGGGGGGGGCACACTGGCCCCAATGCTATTATTACAATAGAGGGAGGGAGGGAGGGGGGGGGTTGGGGGGGCGCGCACACTGGCCCCAATGCTATTATTACAATAGAGGGAGGGAGGGGGGTTGGGGGGCGCGCACACTGGCCCCAATGCTATTATTACAATAGAGGGAGGGAGGGAGGGGGGTGCGCACACTGGCCACCAACGAGTTAACAACAGGGGAGGGGGGGCCCACTGGCCACCAATGAGTTAAAAACAGGGGGGGGGGGTCTGCCCCCTGCTGCCTGGCAGCACCTGCCAGGCAGCAGGGGACAGTCATGTACACAGTTTTTTTGTATATTCTAACCTGAAGCGTCTCCATCACCATGGGAACGCCTCTGTGTTAGAATATACTGTCGGAAATGAGTTTCACGATGTAGCTCATATCCGACAGTATATTCTAACATAGAGGCGTTCCCATGGTGATGGGGACGCTACAAGTTAAAATATACCATCGGATTGGAGAAAACTCCAATCCGATGGTATAACAGAACTCCAGACTTTACATTGAAAGTCAATGGGGACGGATCCGTTTGAAATGGCACCATATTGTGTCAACATCAAACGGATCCGTCCCCATTGACTTGCATTGTAATTCAGGACGGATCCGTTTGGCTCCGCACGGCCAGGCGGACACCAAAATGACTTTTTTTTCATGTCCGTGGATCCTCCAAAAATCAAGGAAGACCCACGGACGGAAAAACGGTCACGGATCACGGACCAACGGAACCCCGTTTTGCGGACCGTGAAAAAAAACGTCCGTGTGCATGAGGCCTTAGGCTGCTTTCACACAAACGGTACGGATAGTGTCCAGATCTGTTCAGGAAAAAACTGATGACTATGTGTGTATATGAGACTACATATGTGTATATGAGACTATGTATGTGCTTGTAGGTGTATGTGAAGTTACTGTATGTGTAAGTGTTTGTAGGGAATATTAATTATTAATATTTGGGATTTAATATTATTTTTTTTTTTTTTGAAATATAATCTTTATTAACTTTTATCAATTTTCATATCACGAGCAAAAGCAAGGTACAGAATCATGAAGAATGGACAAAGTTAGGCAGAAAGATACAATAAAGTTATCTCATGTCGCAAGATTCTTCATATAAATCAAGTTCGCCTCTAGCATAGCCTGATATATAATGACCTCACAATCAAAATTCTGACCTTTGAAACCAGTCGGCTAGCTCCCCCTTAAAGATAACCCCCGAACCCTCCTCACCTTCCCCCCCCCCCCCAAACTTTTCTCCTTCAGTATACCGGGTTCCAGCCAAATTTATACCTTAATCGGACAGCAGCCTCCCTAAAGTCCCCGCCACTTTTCGTTTCAAATACCACTCTGAAGATAAGAATGGCGTCATCAAGCTTTTCAATTCCAGGTCTGAGTACACTATTGACATAAAGTCCTCCCATCTTTTGAAAAAATGGCCAATGCGCGCTCCTCTAACCGAGTTCGCTTCAACCCTTTCCATATCAAAGCATTTTTTAACATGCTCTAGTATTTCGTTCATTGAAGGTACTTGCGGTTTAAGCCAGCTGTTTAGTAGACATCTTTTGGCCGCCAGAATGATAATGTGAACGATTGGTCGTACTTGCCTATTCTCTGGGAATGTATGAAACAAAATACATTCGGGAGTACCGGGGATGGCGACCCCAAGATGTCTCTTAATTTGCTGTCTCACTAGACTCCAGAATGTAGACGAGGCTGGGCACGACCAAATCCCGTGTAGCATGTTAGACCCTTGTAGGAGACACTTAGGGCAGCACGTCAATCTATCCTGTTTTAGCGATAGAGGGGAGAAGCGAAAACCATATATTGCCTTATGAATTAGGCGAAACTGCGTTTCCCTCCATCCCTCATTAATAACTGTCTTTCTGATCTTCTCCCAACCCGTCAGTATTACCCTTTGTATGTCGCTTTCCGGGAAGTCCCTCTTCCAGGATGAAAAGAGAGTCTCCGCAGTGGGTTTATGTCTGGTTTCACTGATTCCCTGATATAGTTCCGATAATGATTTCTTATTCCTTCCCTGTCCTAGTAAGTTGTCAAAACCACTCGCAGAGAACAGTGGTCTAGGGTCATGGATCCTAGTGTATAAAAAGCTTTTGACTTGAAGAAAAGCAAAAACATGTTGCGGCTGCCCTAAAAGGAACTTCTCTTTTAAGTCTGAGTAAGTATAGAACCGCTGTTCCTGCACATGCCACAGATCAAATGCCTTTCTGATGCCAGCAGCTTTCCAGGCGTTAAAGTGTTTAAGTTGTACTCCCGCTGGGAATTCTGGATGACCCCACAGAGGCATATATTTAGATAGGGAGAAGGGCAGTTTGAAGATTTTACGGACTTCCTTCCAAGTTGCAATGGTATCCTTTATTATTAGGCTTGTTTTTATCAAAGGGGGTTGGTCTGAGTATTTTGTATGCAAAAGGGCCTTCAGGCACCAAGGTTTTACAAGTTGGGATTCCAGCGATCTATTAGTGTAAAAATTGGTGTCAAACAACCAGTCAATGCAATGTCGCATGAGACTCGCCAGATTATACAACCGTAAATTAGGGAACGCCATACCTCCCTTAATTTTGGGCAACTGCAATTTTGATAATGCTATTCTGGGTCTCTTCCTTGCCCACAGAAAGCTATTAAAAGCCCGCTCCAATAGTTTGACGTCCTTATGCTTAAGCAGGATTGGGACTGTCTGCATGGGGTAAAGAAGTTTTGGGATGATAATCATTTTCAATAGTTGGCACCTCCCTCCCAGGGACAGGGGAAAACTCATCCATCTCTCTATGTCTGAAAGAATCCTTTTAAAGAGTGGAGGATAATTTAAGTGATAAAGGGACTCTGGTTGTTTACCTATATGGATTCCTAAATATTTAATAGACGTCGGGGCTATTTGAATGGGGACACCCAGCTGCTGGGGACTTCTTTTGCAGCGCTTGTTTCCTAAAAAGAGGATTTCAGACTTAGTGGCATTCACTTTGTAACCAGATACCGAACCGAAATCTTCCAATAACTTAAATACCCTGACTAAGTCCCTTTCTGGGTTTTCCAGGAAGACCAATAAATCGTCGGCGAAAAGCGAATGTCTAATGGATGCCTCACCAATCTTAATACCCTCTATATCCTGACTAGAACTGATTCTACGCGAAAGGGGTTCAATAGCAAGATTAAACAGTAAAGGAGAGAGCGGACAGCCCTGCCTAGTCCCTTTATACAATTTAAACGGTGCCGATAAAAAGCCCGGCGTGCATATCCTAGCCTGTGGGTCAGTATACAATGCCGAGATATAATTACGGAATGGACCACTAAACCCCATATGATCTAATACAGCCCCCAGCCACCCCCAGCTCACGTTGTCAAAAGCCTTTTCAGCGTCTACTGACACAATAGCCGCAGAGGGGTGGGCTAGGGGGTGCATTTTTACTTCATCCAGCACCACCAAAACCTTACGTAGACTAGTCACTGCCGCTCTCCCCTTTACAAACCCCACCTGGGCTGGAGAAACCAACGAGGGCATAATACGCGCCAAGCGATCAGCCAAGATTTTAGAGACAATTTTCAAGTCTACATTGATTAGTGATATCGGTCGGTATGAGGCCGCTGACAGAGGATCCTTTCCTGGCTTCGGTAGTACTTTTATGTGAGCTGTGTTAGTGTGCAGAGGTATGGCTGCTCCCTGTAAGTATCCCGTATATATCTGGGCTAAAATCGGGGCAATATCCGATGATAGAATCCTAAAGAATTCCCCAGAGTATCCATCCGGGCCAGGGGCCTTACCCAGAGATACATTTTTGATGGCGTTGGTGACTTCCTCTACGGATATAGTCGCGTTAAGCGAGTCTCTATCAAGATCAGAAAGTGTGGATAGGTTAGTCCCCTCCAACCATTCAGACAGATTACCAGTCAAATGTTCCGGTCTCTTATATAGAGATGAGTAGAAATCCTTCAGAATGGTATTAATCCCTTTGGGGTCCGAGCATAAATTACCTGAGCTATTTCTAAGAGTATTAATGTTTGTCACTGGTCTATGACCTTTCGCCAAGGTAGCTAGTAACTTGCCAGCTTTATTTCCGTGCCTAAATAAATGGGCCTCCCATTTAGATTGGGCCAATAGTTCCCAGCTCCTAAGGACGCTTTCATATCCCAGTTTGGCTGCTTGCCATTTCTTAAGTAAGAGTTGTGAGGGCGAGTGTCTAAACATTGTGTATGCTGAACTAAGCTCATCACTTAATTGTCTGATTTTATTTTTCAGGGATGCTTTTTTGTTGTACATGTATGCCATGATTCGGCCTCTAATAACCGCTTTTCCTGCATCCCACAACAACTGCGGGCTAATGGAAGCCTCATTCTCTGACTTGTACTCAAGCCACCATCCTCTAAGAAGGTCTCTAAAATTTTCGTCTTGAATTAGTGAAGAGGGGAATCTCCAAATAAAATCTGTGCCTTTTAGGGACTTCTGATGTATTAAAAGCGATATTGGCGCATGATCAGAAATCACCATCTCTTCTATGTTGGGCTTGGAGCAAAGACCTGCAATTTCCCTACTTGTCAAGATATAATCGATGCGGGACCATGTGCCATGGGCATGAGAGAAATGGGTGTATTCCCTACCCTCGGGGTTAAAAGATCTCCAAAGATCTTGTAGACCAGTATCCCTTAAGAGAGTAGCCAGTCTTTCAACCCCTGGGGATGATTCCCTGCCGGAAATACCTCCCCTCTGTCTATCCTCTAGAGAATTTAGGACCGTGTTCATGTCCCCTCCAATAATTTTCAGAGCTATTGGATCTCGCAGGATCTGATGCGTGAGAGCAGAGAAAAAGCCAGTATCCACAAGGTTCGGGCCATATATATTGTATACGCTCAGGTCACCAGTAGGGGATGTGAGATGTATATGAGAAATCCGACCTTTGTCGTCCGAGTCATGACTCACCAATTTGAAAGCGAGACCTTTTTTTAGCAAAATGAGAACCCCAGCTTTTTTCCCATCTGCGGGAGAGCCTAAGACTTCCCCCACCCATAAGCGCCTCATTCGTGAAAGTCAGCGAGAGTCAGATGGGTCTCTTGCAAAAGAGCAATATCCGCGTGTAGACGCTTTAGGTGTCTCAGTACCATCATCCTCTTGCACGGAGATCTGAGGCCCTTGACATTCCACGATATAACTTTAATTTTGTCAGCCATTCCCATCACTCATGAGAGGTGCATCAAAGTAATCCGGTATACTGAAGGAGACCCCCCCCCTCCCCCCCCTCCCCTGTCCCTCCCCCCCACTGAACATTAACCTCAAAACCTAACTTAATGAAGGCACACGCGGTAGTAGCCCTCAGCAAATAAAAATAAAAAAACACAAATGGAACAACATGAGCTCTTACTTCACTTTTTCCCATCTCAAAGCACATGTTTCCTTTAGTCGTGTGTCACTGCTCGTGGACACCAGACACTATGACACAACACTAAATTCCAGAAGAGGGATCCCTGCGTCCTGAAGGTCTGAGATAGGTATGTGACCCCAGACCAGGCCCGAAGTGAACCATGATCCAGAGCCACCACACCCCCCCGACCCCCATCAAATATACTACAGATTTAACCGCCCACAGAGTACACAAACGGTTCAGAATCCTGCGCACTCCCAATAACATCCATCTTTTTCTTTTTTAACCCTTTGCCAAAATAAGAGTAGTAGAGAACCCAGGCAATTTCAAAGCAGGAGTAGTTACCCTCCGGCGCCAAATCCATCTGCTCCCCTATCTCCGAATACTATCTCAGCATTCTGTAAAAACTATCAAAGCAAGAAGATAGCTGGGAGGACATGGAATACAAATACCCGTACAAAATTCCCGCCGGCGCCAATTTCACTACAGTCCCTGATTCCATCCCCCATCAGAATAAACTTATTATTATGAAGCATGGCATAACAACAACATAAAACAATGATCCCACAGAGTGATTGTCCTGAGATAACAGAAGTGAAACACTACACTATAATCACGATCTCATGGCGTCATCTCCTGCATAGACAGGGGGGACTTATGCATGAAATAAGGGCCCCTTTTCCCCCCAAATGCCAACGTAGTTGGCAAAGTACTTATCATTGCATGTCGCCGGATCCTCAGCCCATTCCATTATTAAGCGCAGATGCGATGTGTCTGTCCGCTGGGCGAGGCGACCTAGGAGGTCTCGGGCGGAGATCTGGTCCTCTGCGTTGTGGTGGCAGCTCCTCTGGGGCATCCGGGCCATCTCTGAAGGTCAGCGCCGGTAAAGTAGAGGGTCTGGGGTAGAAAATCTTCAATTCTTTCGCCGCCACCTCCGGATCAAGGTACGTAGTAGTGGATCCATCTTGATTGAAGATTTTCAGGACAGCTGGAAACATTAACGCAAAACGGGTCCCCTGCTTGACCAGGACAGAGCAGACAGGTACAAATGCTCGTCTCCGACGAGCCACTTCCGCGGAGAAGTCTCCAAATATGAGGATGCGGTGGTTTCGTATGGAGATCTGACCGCCATTCTGTTTATAGGCCCTCAGTATAGCCATCTTCTCTGAGTAATCCAAGTATTTGACTATGACCTGTCTTGGTCTAGGTCTTTTGGGTTCTTGCAGTACCGAACTGTACGTCCGTTTAGGATCAGATGCAGGAAGAGAACTTGCGCCCACTCTGTGGGCCCTTTCCACTTTGCAGCGGCCGTTGAGACCTAAGGCCTCCGGTATTTCAAATTCACAGATCTCTATTAAATCCTTAGCTGGGACAGATTCAGGGAGACCAACGATTCTCAGATTGCTTCGTCTCGACCTGTTCTCGAGGTCATCCAGCTTGTCCCATAACCTATTATTCTCCGCCAATGACTTCTGTAGTTGCGACTGTAGGGACACGGTCCGCGCATCAATCTCCTGGACTATTAGTTCCAACTCCCCAATTCTGGTGGAGTGGAGAGACACTTCTGCTTGCAGTGAGGCGAAGGATTGCGCAATGGTGGACGAAAGTGATTCTTGCAAGTCCGGTAGAAGGCGCGCAGCCACCTCAATCGCCAGTTGCTTATATTCCAGATCTGTAGTCTCCGTTTCCTGAGACATAATGTGATCTTGACTGTCCTCAGACGGCAGGGAGTCAGGGCGCTGAGCGGGATCTTCAGCAGGCGCCATCTTGCCCTCCACGGGGACCGCACCGGGCTTCGCTGTTTTTTTTTTCGTTTTGTTCCCCATATGTACGAGGAAGCGCTCCATATACTGGGGATCCTCCCCCTCTGGGTGATTGTCCTGGCCGTCTGGTGGATATTGACGGCCAGTGATGAGCCGATTCGGTGTCTCTTTGTGTCCCGAGCGCCGGAGCTCTTAGCACATGCTGCTCAGTCGATGGCGCCGGAACCGGAAGTCCGGGATTTAATATTAACAATTATTAATATGCTTCAAATATTACTGCTGGCTCCGCCTACTTCCTATCTCTACCTCTCTGTTTCTTTACCTTCCTGTTGTGCGTATGTCTGCTGGACTATTGCGGTGACTGAAAACTCTATATATTGTATTTAAATAAAAATATTTATTAAAACAATACATAGTTCACTATATGTGGAAGGCTGAAAAGTCAGCCTGAATTTGTGGGAGGGGCATCTTACCTTCTTAAGCTCCAGCCCCCAGCTCCTCAGGGTGCTTCTGTTCATAGCTGGATAGGGAGTCGCTTGCTCTGGTACTGCATCCGTGCACGTCGTGAGTTGCTTCATCTGCTTCGTTTCGTTTTTTCATAGACTGCCATTCACGACTTCAGGAGAGGTAAATTCTGTGCAACAATGCTCCACAAGGGCTCCTCCAGCCACGGTCACGAACTTCCGGCTCCCTGAGTCGGCGTGCGTTCCAGTGTGGAACGCATGTTGATACACATTCCTGGTCCACGTTATTTTTCTTTTTGTTTTTGTTGTCTCCTCTTTTTCCCTTCCCACCTCCCTCCCGAGGCAGCAGGGGGGGCAGGGTCCGGCTCGCGGGTTCCCCCCTCCACAATACAAAGCCTCCCCCGTCCCGTCCTTACTTAGGGCACCGCTGCAGCCCGGCGTGCATTCCAGCGTGGAGCGCACGCCGGAAATCCGCCACCAGGCATGAGCTCCGGGTCACGTGGTCGGCGTGCGTTCCAGCTTGGAGCGCACGCCGGAATCCCTCCGCCAGGCCTGGGCCTGGTGACGTGTTCGGCGTGCGTTCCAGAGTGGAGCGCAGGCCGGAATCTTCATTCAGGCCCGGCAGATTTATGCGACATGGCGGCTCCAGTGCGGTGGCTCCAGCCTGGGTTAATTCTGTCCCCACTGGGTCCCTCCCCTTCTGGAAACACACACTGATTCTGGCCCCACAACCAGGTCTCCCGCCCCACTTACTACTCAGGACGGGTGGTCCCTGTCCCCCAGTCCACATGGTCACCCCCCTGCACATTCCATCACAAACCAGGCCAGAGTGGCACCCCCGTCAAAACAAGCCATACGAAGTAAGTACGGGTATCTAGCCCCTGGGCAGCAACGGCCCACGTCCACAAACAGCAGCAAAAAAAACAAAAAAAAAACAAAAAACCTCAGTAGGCTTCCAACCACAAGCCACCTCATACGCACTCCCACCGTGCCACGCAGCGCTAGGCGGGAGGAAGACAGTCATCCTCGGTCCCTCAATTAGGGGGAGGGCCCCTGGGTGTCACGGAAGGTGTACAGAAAACTAGAAGACACAAAAAGAAGATCCGACAGACTGGATCCAAAACTAAGGAACAAAAGGGAGAGCCCTGCATCAGACCTGGCTCTCTCCCTAACTGCTCAGCCTATGCGAAAATCCCAATGGTAGATGATCGCATATCCTTGTACCTCGACTGTATAACACCTGAACACCCTATAATAGTGAGGGGACACGACCACCGGCTCCCTACACTTGATACGGAGGGAGTCAGGGTCTCCTGGGATCCAGCAAACAGGAAAACACAAATGAACGAACAAAACTTATCTGTAGAAGACTCAGTAGTAGGATCAGCATGCACACACTCCAGGAAGTAATATAAACCGCAAAGTGATGCAGTATGGGGAGGGATTTAAAGGGATGCAATCAGTGCAACTACATGACAGCTGAGAGAGGCTAACGAGATGAGAAAATGAAAGCAAAACAAAAAGGAACCTCAAGGAGGAGGTTCTGAAGGACGTCTGTCAGAGCTTCTCAGATGTCTGGTGGTGACACTGGGTCCCTGCTGGGCGGTGTTCAAAGAAACTGGGGGTCTCACTACGAGTAGGCTAGGTCATTATCACACGGCATACACGTTCAGCGGTCACTAAACGCTGACTGCAGTCATCTATGTTATGGTGGTGACAGTGCCATGTGTTATATGTATGTACTTTCACGTTATATGCTGTTGTCTCCTCTACTGGTTCGCCAGGCTCATACCTACCTCTGTCTCCTGGTTCGCCCAGGTTCACACCTACTTCTGTCTCCTGGTTCGCCCAGGCTCACACCTACTTCTGTCTCCTGGATCGCCCAGGCTCATATCTACCTCTGCCTCCTGGATCGCCCAGGCACGCACCTACCTCTGTCTCCTGGTTCGCCAGGCTCATACCTACCTCTGCCTCCTGGATCGCCCAGGCACGCACCTACCTCTGTCTCCTGGTTCGCCCAGGCTCATACCTACCTCTGCCTCCTGGATCGCCCAGGCATGCAACTACCTCTGTCTCCTGGTACGCCCAGGCTCATACCTACCTCTGCCTCCTGGATCGCCCAGGCACGGAACTACCTCTGTCTCCTAGTTCGCCCAGGCTCATACCTACCTCTGTCTCCTGGATCGCCCAGGCACGCAACTACCTCTGTCTCCTGGTTCGCCCAGGCTCATACCTACCTCTGCCTCCTGGATCGCCCAGGCACGCAACTACCTCTGTCTCCTGGATCACCCAGGCTCATACCTACCTCTGCCTCCTGGATCGCCCAGGCACGCAACTACCTCTGTCTCCTGGATCGCCCAGGCTCACACCTACCTCTGTCTCCTGGATCGCCCAGGCTCACACCTACCTCTGTCTCCTGGTTCACCGAGGCCTGTCATCCTCCCCAGTTATGTTCTCTTTCCCTTCCGAACTTTATGGATTTGTCCTCTCAGGAACGTGTTCTGACCGTTCACTTGTACAACATTTGGACCAAGGTCAGGTGACCCAAGACATCAGTACAGGTAGTAGTCTCTAATCCCAGGTACGTTACTCAGACCGACACAAGCCTTCTCGCAGGCACCGGTCGTACTACGTTCCGGTCACATATAGTTATTGCATATTTTTCCTGGAACAGTCTGGTTATGTATTCCCCTGAATCGCTCAGGCTTCTGTATTTTCCCTGGTCTCTCAGTGGGTAGGTAGTGGCCAGGTCCACCCAGGTTCAGGGTAATGCCCGACGCACCCAGGGTCCGTCATCTTCACGAAAGGTGTAGGTAAGCGCCTGATCCTCTCAGGATTCCATGTTGCCTGAGCCGCTCAGGATTCAATGTATTTTCCTGAATCGCTCAGGTTCCATGCGTCTGCCTGGAACGCTCGGGGGTTTCTCAGCAGGGTCCGGCTGGTTCCTGGTTACCCGGTTCATGTCCTGCATGTCTGGATTTCTGTTTCCCGCAGGTCTTGTTGCATGCAGCATGACTTCGGGCCCTGATTCTGGCAGTTCAGGGTCATCCAGCAGTTGGCCATGACGCCCAGGCTTCATCCTGGTTCTCCGTCGCTTCATTCCAGTGCCACCAGATCGCACCTCTCTCCAAGTCTCGTACCAACGCAAGCTTATTTTCAGGTAAGCAGGGCTTCAGGCCACTGGAATTTCGATCCATCCTCAATTGTGTCGCAGGGCGTCCCCGTGTCCGGTCATTCCACGGTGCCAGGTTTCAGGTAAGGTCCAGCCGTGTGGCGGCTTTACGCACCTCCGCAGCTCAGAGTCTTCCTTCATTCATCACGAGCCTCCATTCCTAGGTCTTAAGTATCGCCGGAGAGTTGGCAGCGATCCTTTTTATACCATGGTTATTCCTGTTTCCTTTCCGCTCTCGCCCGGTCATAAATAAATAAAAATAAAAAATAAATAAATAAAATAGATTTAAAAAAAAAATGGGAAAATATATCTATATCTATATCTAGATCTATATATATATTTTTTTTTATTATTTTTTTTTTGGGGGGGGGGGGTATTTGTGGGAGGGGGGGAGGGGTTCTGACGCACTCAGGTTGTGTTTTCTCCTGAATATCTCAGGGCGTATTTTCATATATTTCCATGATTAGCTCAAATTCACGTATTTCCACGATTCACCCAGGTCTCACGATTCCCTGAATTGTTCGGGTTTTATGTACAGGTCCTTCTAAAAAAAATTGCATATTGTGATAAAGTTCATTATTTTCTGTAATGTACTGATAAACATTAGACTTTCATATATTTTAGATTCATTACACACCAACTGAAGTAGTTCAAGCCTTTTATTGTTTTAATATTGATGATTTTGGCATACAGCTCATGAAAACCCAAAATTCCTATCTAAAAAAATTAGCATATCATGAAAAGGTTCTCTAAACGAGCTATTAACCTAATCATCTGAATCAACTAATTTACTCTAAACACCTGCAAAAGATTCCTGAGGCTTTTAAAAACTCCCAGCCTGGTTCATTACTCAAAACCGCAATCATGGGTAAGACTGCCGACCTGACTGCTGTCCAGAAGGCCATCATTGACACCCTCAAGCAAGAGGGTAAGAGACAGAAAGAAATTTCTGAACGAATAGGCTGTTCCCAGAGTGCTGTATCAAGGCACCTCAGTGGGAAGTCTGTGGGAAGGAAAAAGTGTGGCAGAAAACGCTGCACAACGAGAAGAGGTGACCGGACCCTGAGGAAGATTGTGGAGAAGGACCGATTCCAGACCTTGGGGTACCTGCGGAAGCAGTGGACTGAGTCTGCAGTAGAAACATCCAGAGCCACCGTGTACAGGCGTGTGCAGGAAATGGGCTACAGGTGCCGCATTCCCCAGGTCAAGCCACTTTTGAACCAGAAACAGCGGCAGAAGCGCCTGACCTGGGCTACAGAGAAGCAGCACTGGACTGTTGCATGTCATTCGGAAATCAAGGTGCCAGAGTCTGGAGGAAGACTGGGGAGAGGGAAATGCCAAAATGCCTGAAGTCCAGTGTCAAGTACCCACAGTGATGGTCTGGGGTGCCATGTCAGCTGCTGGTGTTGGTCCAGGGTCAATGCAGCTAGCTATCAGGAGATTTTGGAGCACTTCATGCTTCCATCTGCTGAAAAGCTTTATGAAGATGAAGATTTCATTCTTCAGCACGACCTGGCACCTGCTCACAGTGCCAAAACCACTGGTAAATGGTTTACTGACCATGGTCTTACTGTGCTCAATTGGCCTGCCAACTCTCCTGACCTGAACCCCATAGAGAATCTGTGGGATATTGGGAAGAGAAAGTTGAGAGACGCAAGACCCAACACTCTGGATAAGCTTAAGGCCGCTATAGAAGCATCCTGGGCCTCCATAACACCTCAGCAGTGCCACAGGCTGATTTCCTCCATGCCACGCCGCATTGAAGCAGTCATTTCTGCAAAAGGATTCCCGACCAAGTATTGAGTGCATAACTGAACATAATTATTTGAAGGTTGACTTTTTTTGTATTAAAAACACTTTTCTTTTATTGGTCGGATGAAATATGCTAATTTTTTGAGATGGGAAATTTGGGTTTTCATGAGCTGTATGCCAAAATCATCAATATTAAAACAATAAAAGGCTTGAACTACTTCATTTGGTGTGTAATGAATCTAAAATATATGAAAGTCTAATGTTTATCAGTACATTACAGAAAATAATGAACTTTATCACAATATGCAATTTTTTTTAGAAGGTCATGTATTTTCCTGAATCGCTCAGGTTTATGTATTTCCCTGAATCGCTCAGGTTTGTATTTTCCTGTCTCTTTCGGGTTGACGGTATTTCCAGGTTGTATGTATTTTCCTGATTCACTCAGGTCACGTATTTCCCTGAATCGCTCAGGTCTTATTTCCCACAGGTTGTACGCATTTGCCTGGATCGCTCAGGTCTTATTCCCCACAGGTTGTACGCATTTGCCTGAATCGGTCAGAATCCAATATATTTGCCTGAAACGCTCAGGGGTTTTCCCATACCATCAGGAAACTACAAAGCCGGCGTCAAGGTTTCCAAAGTTTTTCAAGGTCCCACCCGCAAGGTGGCTTGGACGATGTCTCCTACATCCTGGCGTTCATAGCCCACTGTCACCGCAAATCTCAGGCTGTCATTTAACACCATCGGGCTGTACCTAGCGGGGATACAGCACTGCGGCATGCTTCATAATCCAAATGGAGGTTCCATTTCTTCAGTGCAGGCAGTCCTCAGGGGGATCCAGAGGTGCGGGGATGCCCCTACCGCCCGTAGAAAGCCTGTCTCCGGCGAGATGTTTAGGAGACTGTCGTCCACGCTGGATAGACATCCTTTTGGGCACTCTCCTAGTTTAATTATTAAGGCAGCCATGTATCTCGGGTTTTACAGGTTCCTCAGGCCAGGTGAGTTTACCAGCACCTCCCCTAAACGTCAGGGGTTGCAGGTGCGGCAATTGTCCTGGGCCCATGACCATTTTGTCCTCTGGCTCCCTTCCACGAAGGCCAATCAGCATGGGCCTCCCTCCGAGGTCAGGTTTTTTAAAACCTCGAATGATTGGTGCCCGGTCATGGTCCTTCGTCAATTGTTAGCCCTGTTGCAAGATGCCCCCCTAGATGGCCCGCTGCTTCCTTGGGGTGGGGGGCCCCTGACGTCAATCCAGTTCGTGTCCCACATCAGAACGCTGGCCTCAGGTCTCGGTTATAACCCGCTGGCCATCACAGGACACTCGCTCCGAATCGGGGCCGCGTCCTCAGCATCAAAATGGGGTCCCGGCGCACGTGATTAAATGCATGGGTCGTTGACGCTCTTCTTGCTTCACGAGGTACATCCCGAACCCTAATGGAGAGATTTCCCAGGCGTTTGGTATACTTGCTCTCTGAGAGGAATTAAGAGCTTTTGGTCACTACTCTGCTCTCCGCCTCTATTTTTGCCCACTACTAGGCTTACCCTCGCTCCTGGCTTCCGGCACAACACAGCCAGCTAGGTCAGGGGAAGCGCTTCCCCCCTCATCACAGTCTAAGCCTCATATACATATATATATATATATATATATATATATATATATATATATATATATATATATAGGAGAGGAAAGTCCGCAGCACTCCTTTAAGTAAAAAAGTGTAATTTATTCACACATGTCTGACATGTGTGAATAAATTACACTTTTTTACTTAAAGGAGTGCTGCGGACTTTCCTTTTCTACTGAATTTGTCCCATATCGAGGGACCACCGCGGGCACCTGCACTACTACATTTGCACTGAAGAGAGTGCTGCCTGAATCTTTCCATGGATATATATATATATATATTGTTAGGAGGTACAAGGAATCATCGTAGATGATAGGTATGTGTCACCGAGGTTCCTGGTCTCGGTGGAGTAAGAGCCAGTTTTCTGTGTCAGCAGCAGTTGCTGTTTGACACCTTGCTATCTAGTATGGCTGTAAATAGCTGATCCAGAACAGCTCTTACTGCGAGTAGTCAAAGTGCTGGATGGGTGACTACTCCCCATGGTCCAGGCTGGGTTTTAACAGGCCTATAAAAAACAGCCAGCAGTGTCAGGTGGGTGGATTACTCCTCTCTGACACTGTAGCTGTGTGAAACACTGCTGAGATCTGAGGCCTGTGTGTGGGCTGAAAGCTGAAGACAGTGTGTCGGGCAAGCAGGCCGCCTAAAGCCTGCAGGTGGACTTTCTGAGGCTGAGCATTCAGCCGGGTGTGGATCGAACACCCAGGATCGAAGGTGAATGTTTTTTCTGTATGAACTGTTTTGGGTGTGAACTAACACTAATACTGAAAATTGACTGTCATACTGTGAACCTGCAACTAGTGTGAATAAACACTGCAGTTTTTGAGTTACAAACGTGTCTTTTCCTCTATACTGCACCTGCTTGTCCTGTCTACCAGAGCGAATCCCCACAATTGGTGGAGGATGCAGGCAAAGCAGTGTGGCTGGCATCAATTGTGAAGGCCCTCATGGGGGCTAATCTGCAGCAGCGGAAGGCAAACCTGCCCCAACGCGAGGCTAATAAGCAGCAGAAAGTGACCAACCAGTTGCTGCTACAACATGTGATGGCTTTGCAGACAGTAGGAGCAACCCCGAGCATCAATGATGCCCAGAAGGCAGTATGTGCAGTGATTCCTAAAATGACACCCACAGACGACATCAAAACCTACCTGGCGATGTACGAGAAAGTGGCCACAAGGGAGAAGCTACCACGAAGCTGCCTCTATACTGCACCCGATTGTCCTGTCTACCAGAGAGAATCCACACTATATATATAGTGACACAGTGAGGGGAATGGTCTGGGAAAACTGGCATTTTCCTCCCAGTGTGTGCTGCTGGGCTGATTTTCAGCCAGGTGGGGGTCAAATACCAGACTGGATTTTAATTGCCGGTCTAGGTTTTTGGCAGCACCTGGCTGTCCTTAAATAGGCAGCTGGGCTCAGCAGCAGGATCTCTGTGTTGGGATCTGAGGCATGGTGCCAGGTTGGAGGGCTGATACCCATGGGGCCAAGGAAACAGGCCCCCTAAAGCCTGCTGTGAACTGCTAGAGGCAGAACTGACATCAAGGTGACTTGTCTTATATGAACTTCCAATTTGTGTGAAGTAACACCAAGATGTACTTTCCATTGTGTGTGAAGTAAACACCAAGACTGCAAAGTAACACATTGTTTTGTGCATTTGCCTCAAGTGTGAATAAACACTGAAGTTTTGCATCAAGAACTTTTGCCTCTGTACTGCGTCCGCTTACCCTAATACCAGAGCGAAACCCCACAAGATAGATATATATATATATATATATATATATATATATATATATATATCGATCTATCTATCTATGTACACACACTGTAATAATACTAGCTACACTACACAATACTCTCTAATTCCACCCAATATTGGTAAATCCGACGAGCAGAAGAATAACTACTGCAGATTTCCTACCAGCAAATATCTGACACTTTTTTAAATATCACTCAACACCATTTGAATCTATAATCAACATTGATTATCAATTTTTGTATTGTGCACAATATTTATTTGAGTGAACCAGCACCAACTTTGCACGAATTTTTTACCTTAAATATTTTTTACCTTAATTCCTTATTTCTATTTTTTCACGCTTTATTTTCACGCCAATTTTTTTGATTAAACTTATACTGGATTACCTTCTACTTACAACGTTATTGTACATGTACTGAAGAATATAAATATTCCAGAAAAACATCTCAACTATATGACTCTACATCCCAGGACTCACTGAACAGACTCCTACAAAACTTTGAACAACAGATATAACTCTATTTATATACTTTCTATTTTTACCTTTATTTTTATTTTTACTTCTACCTATTCAGTTTTTATCCTATCTTTTAATAAATGCCCAGATAACTTTTTATACTCATAAATAATTAAAAATATAATTTACTAAGCCAATCGAATACCCAACCAAAACCATTAAATACTATTTATCCAACCAAATGTGAGTGTGCCATCACAATTCTGTTTTCCAATACATCACATTCTCACGGTCTTTAGGTGTACCGGTGATTGAGCACCTCTATCCATATTGACCGACTGGTGAGCCTCAGTAACACTTCCTATAACAGATAACTGCCAGACTATAACAGATAACTGAGGCTGAGGGCATCCCCCAAGTACACAATGACACACACCTGTACTGTACATCATAAACAGTCCCTATACAGAAACTTACCTGTCCGTGTTCCAGCGGTGTGATCCTCAGCTTCGGCATGGCCACGCCGGGAGAGATGTGCTGCTGAGCCATGCCCCCCAGTGGCTGCATCCTTAGCTGCAGAGCACAATGCTGTGCTCCCCAGCCCCCTTGCCTGCAGCATGCGTGTGCTGAGGGACATAGGCAGTAGGCTGAATTTCAACCAATCTGTCCTATTACCATATTGGTTTTATGGAGGGTCAGTTCACCAGACCAATCAGGTTCTAGTCCGGGGATCTGTCTCTCTAATTAAATCCTTTATGCATGGAACCGTTGCCAGTAATAGTCTTTGGCTCGCTAACGTTGTTCCTAGTTCCCTATTCCTGATTTGCTGCTTTGATATCCCATGGTTCTAACCTCAGCTTGTTTTCCTGACCTTCCCCGGTCTCATGTTTTGGTACTGCATAGCCTTTGAACGCAGAAAACTCTACCCGATGAAGGTGCGGAATATACCGTACATATCAGCGACTTCTATATACCTTACCTCTTTGTCACGTGCCGTTGTTTTTGGAGGTAGCTAAAGTTGATGTTTTGAAAGAGCGGTCGGTAGTCAGAAACGATTTACCCCTATGTTGACGATCATATGAACATATTACAAGAAGGTCTGAACCCGGGAGCTGCAGACTGAAATAACAATGGTGAATGTGATGGAAGACTTAATGAAGTCCAACCATTCGCTAAGGGCCCTGCTCGGACACCAACTATTGCTGGTAGCAAATACTTCACCTATACTTATCCCCCAGGCCACTGCTTAAATTATTACTTATTATTAATAAAGGACCCAAAAGTTAGAAGATGGCAAATGCCGCTTAACTCTGATAATGGATCGGGACGTAATCGCCTGTAGTCGTGACAGGACTTATTAACCTGTAGTCGTGACAGGACTTCGTAATCACCTGTAGTCGTGACAGGATTTATTAACCGCCAAGCGCGAGAGACCCTAATGGCGGGGCCAGGCGCCAGCGAGGGAAGAAGCGTAAACCTGAAGGAAAGCAGCTATGTTCATTAGGAGAACGGTATCAGAGCGGTGCACTGACTGCCCCAGAGAAAATACTGAGTAACCATGATGTAGCAATGAAAAGGAAAATGCGGCCTTAAGTGGAAGCCGAAGTGATGTATGAACAGCTGGGTGAACGCAGCTGTGGATGTGAGTAGTGCCTGAAACATGGTATGGGCCCAGCTGTGAGCATGAAGAGCGCGGTATAACGCAGCTGTGAATGCAATCTGAAATGACAGGGTATCAATGTGATGCAACAGCAACGCATGAACGCAGCTCTAGTGGTGAACAGAGTATAAATTGTAAATGCAGACACATGGACATAGCTTTGAAGGTAACGCCTCCACATAATGCTGCAGGCTTTTTTTTCTTCCTTCTCTGGGATGGTCACCACAGCACCACCCAAGAAACATAAACGTGTATGAACATGAACCTTGGAGCAACGACAATAAAGCAACATATAGTGCGCCTATACCCTAGCACAGAACCGCTGACACATGCGTGCCCATAACATACAGTTTATAGATAAACCACTCTTACCTATAGGAGCATCAGAACTCAAATGGGGGCGCCTCGACTGATCTGCATGGATCCCCACATGCAGAACCCTGGTATACATACCCCAACTCCTTGCATGTTTGGCGTTGGCTACGGATGTGCCCCTGCATGTTAAAAACACACGTTTTATTTTATTTTTTCCAAATAGAGGAAACCTGCGACCATACCTACACCAGGCGCCTGCTAGGCCAACAACTATATGCAATGACCCCCAACGAGCCCCTAGACAGCCGAGCATTCAGTAGACCGTTAGCACCCCACTCTGCTTTGAACCAGAGTACTGCGCATCGCATGCCGCCCTGTAGGCACCATGCCATCAAGTGCAATACTACAGCATTTTTTTTTTACCATTGATATAAAAACACAGCGTGCATGGCTTGAACCAACTAACAACCATCATTCAACCGTTTAGCGCCCGACTCTGCTACATCTCAGAGCGCTACATGTCGCAGACCGCAGCGTTGGTCCCGTGCAAACCACTCCGATCCTACCGTGAATACCAGCACCCTCCTAAGACATTCTGCCATCGCCCAGCCGTAAGGAGCCTCCACACCATGCTGCTGTATCCTAGAGCCGACTCACAGGTAGTGAAATTAGCTGAATCGTCGTCAGCCTAGGCCTACAGGAGCCTATAAATAGCCTAGTACCCACCCAGCCTGGCCTCACAGGTGCAAGTAAGTAGCCGTGTAATCAGCCTCTCCTCTCACAAATACAGCAAAATACTTTTGCTTAACACATAAATAGTGATCCGGTGCATACATAATTGATCAATGTGATAAATATAAAGTGCCAAGTGTAGTGTATTAAAACATGATCAGGAAAACAAGAAGGGAGGAGTGGACTAAATCATACAGACCAGATGTAATGGCGATCTCATGTTGAGCTATCGCCACACTCTGCATCTCAATATCCTTAATGCGCCTGTGACAGTTTACGTCAATCTTACATGGGTCATAGTTACGTCACACCGCTGGTGACCATTCGCAGCTCGATCTTCTCCAGTTACAGCCATCTTGGAACAGTTATCAGGCATCCATCGTGCCGGCACATATCCACACAGTCAATAAACCCAAAGCGCCATATTTAATATTGGTAACTAGCCAAACTAGGACTCATAGAGGAACTCTCAGAGTCAATATTTAGGGCTTATATAAAAATCGGATCACAAGGAGGGGATGCTCTCTATAACGAAAACAACACCCTCCAACCCAGGGAAAAACATGGACGGATCCCCGCACGTCAGCACGGGTTCCAACACATGCTACCCTCAGGTGTGGACAAATATTCCAAGCCCAAGAGGGGTCTCCTCAATACTAAAGACTAGTTCAACAAAGATGAATATATAAGATTGGCATAACCTGGATCAAGACAGCAAATATTAACAATACACCTCTGATAGGCATGTTCGTCCACCATCCTCAACCTTCATATCTCCTCAGCACGTTATCTACAAAAAAGAAAAGAAAATAAATGAAATTAATACATCATAATTGTAAGATGTATACTTTAATTCTAAAACCACTACCATATCAGCAAGAGATAGAACAACCTCACAGCACAGGGCAGAGGGCAAACCAACTCATCATAATATTTTCCCAAAATTGTAATCCACGTTTAGACCATGTGGTTTAAGACACTTGAGTGTATGTAGCTACTACAGCTCTTTTCTTTTTAACAGATTTAATCTATTGCCCCCCTCTCCTGGGCATAGGCACATGATCAAGAATCCAACACTTCAAATCCCTTTCAGAGTGTCCAAGGTCAGAAAAATGCTTTGAAACAGGTATATCTACACGCTTTTTGTGTATTGTATATCGATGATTATTCAAGCAGGTCTTTAATTCAGTCGATGTCTCACCCACATACAGAAAATTCAGGGGTTGGCAGCACTACTCATCCCACTCATTTGGGTACTGACCAGGAAATGGCTTACAAGCCAAATGGTGCGCGCAGATAGGGATCCTGGCTGGGGGTCCCAACTCATCCAGACAATTCAATAATCCGCAGCACTCGCCGGTAAATAATGAAAATAGTGGTGATTTATTCACTCAAGCAGCCAGTATACAGCGACGTTTCGACCTCAGTTGGTCTTTATCAAGCTGCTTGATAAAGACCAACTGAGGTCGAAACGTCGCTGTATACTGGCTGCTTGAGTGAATAAGTCACCACTATTTTCATTATTTACCGGCGAGGGCTGCGGATTATTGAATTGTCTCACCCACATACAGTAACTTACATGGACAGGACAATGTCGCAAGCAAATGGATCAGGTAAGTATGATTTTTGTTTTTTTTAACACTATTTCAGGTTAAATTGATTCACTACCATGAAGCACGAGGAAATTCCACTTTATGGAGAATCAAATTTATCCTGAAATTGTGGACTTTGAATCGCTGAACACTATCAGTATATAACGATATTGTTTATATATTATTACACTGAACAAAAATATAAACGCAACACTTTCGGTTTTTCTCCTGATCAGAAAACCAGTCAGTATATGGTGTGGCCACCATTTGCCTCACGCAGTGCAACACATCTCCGTCGCATAAGGTTGATCAGATTGTTGATTGTGACCTGTGGAATGTTGGTCCACTCTTGCAGAATATTGGCAGGAACTGGAACACGCTGTCATATACGCCGATCCAGAGCATCCCAAACATACTCAATAGGTAACATGTCCGGTGAGTATGCTGGCCATGCAAGAACTGGGATGTTTTCAGCTTCCAGGAATTGTGTACAGATCCTTGACATATGGGGCCATGCATTATCATGCTGCAACATGAGGTGATGGTCGTGGATAAATGGGACAACAATGGCCCTCAGGATCTTGTCACGGTATCTCTGTGCATTCAAAATGCCATCAATAAAATGCACCTGTGTTTCTTGTCCATAACATACTCCTGCCCATACCATAACCCCACCGCCACCATGGGCCACTCGAACCACAACGTTGAAGTCAGCAAACCGCTCACCCACACAACGCCACACACGCTGTCTGCCATCTGCCCTGAACAGTTAAAACCGGGACTCTCCAACGTGCCAGACACCATAGAATGTGAGCATTTGCCCACTCAAGTCGGTTACAACGACAAACTGCAGTCAGATCCAGACCCCGATGAGGATGACGAACATGCAGATGAGATTCCCTGAGACGGTTTCTGACAGTTTGTGCAGAAATTCTTTGGTTATTCAAAACGATTGTTGCTGCAGCTGTCCGGGTGGCTGGTCTCAGACGATCATGGAGGTGAACATGCTGGATGTGGAGGTCCTGGGCTGGTGTGGGTACACGTGGTCTGCGGTTGTGAGACCGCTTGGATGTACTGCCAAATTCTCTAAAATGCCTTTGGAGGCGGCTTATGGTAGAGAAATGAACATTCATTGCACGGGCAACAGCTCTGGTAGACATTCCTGCAGTCAGCATGCCAATTGCACTCTCCCTCCCACAATGCAACATCTGTGGCATTGTGCTGTGTGTTCAAACTGCACATTTCAGATTGCCCTTTTATTGTGGGCACTCTAAGGCACACCTGTGCAATACTCATGCTGTCTAATCAGCACATTGATATGCCACACCTGTGAGGTGGGTTGGATTATCTCGGAAAAGGAGAAGTGCTCACTAACACAGATTTAGACAGAATTGTGAACAATATTCGAGAGTAATGGGTCTTTTGTGTATGTAGAAAATGTTTTGAGATCTTTGAGTTCAGCTCATGCAAAATGGGAGCAAAACCAAAAGTGTACAATTATGATCAATATTTTTTAAATTAAATTTATGAGATAGATAAAAGGTGGGTCCAATATACTCCAGTCTGACACTGGTCTAAGGAAAGATGTTTTTTGGCAGTACAGGCACTACCAAATATACTGCAGATACAACTCCGACTGAGCAATGCTTTATAGCCTTTTCCCATTGACTTCAATAAGGAATGTCGCTAAAATATGCCTCCAGGAGTTTGTATATTCTTCCTGTGTTTGCATGGGTTTCCTCTGGGTACTCTAATTTCATCCCACATTCAAAAGACATACTGATAGGGATTGTGATCCCCACTGGGGACAGCATGATGCTAATATCTGTAAAGCGCTGTGGAATATATATAACCATATAAGTGCATGAAATAAATAAATAAATGAATAAATAATGTGCACTAGGCTGCACATTTTCCCATTGAAATCTGTGAAAAGCTGTTATCTTCGAATGATAGGGGATAACTATTAGATCAGTAGGGGGGCCAGAATTCCCCTAGAAATTATTGGAGTGGCTGTGCGCATGCTCGACTGGCCTCTCCCTTCATTTCGAAAGGCTCCACAGGATACTGGGGAACCTTTCTCGTGCTCAGTGGGGGTTCCTGA
Source organism: Bufo gargarizans (assembly GCF_014858855.1). Taxonomy (NCBI): domain Eukaryota; kingdom Metazoa; phylum Chordata; class Amphibia; order Anura; family Bufonidae; genus Bufo; species Bufo gargarizans. Next base: position 352,328,096 of record NC_058080.1, on the reverse strand, counting down.
CACTCCTGACCTGTGGATAGGGGATAACTTAACCCCTTAAGGACCTCCGCCGTATATGTACGGCTGAAGTCTGGTCCTCAAACATGGCTCCTGGTTTCTGATATTTTAAATAGCAGAGACCCAAGGAACATGTATGCAGTCAGCCATAAGGCTGCTTGTATAAATTTTCCCCTTCAAATGCCGTGGTCAAATGGGACCACAGCATTTTCGCAGTCCGGAAGCGGTGGCGCACCTCCGCTCCGGTAACAGTGTTTCCCGACTGAGATCAGGGAACCTGTTATATCTATGAAATAGCCCGAAGCCTGAAGCAGGCTTCGGAGCTTATTTCAGGACTATACCAATACAGGCCACTAGGTGGCAGCATTGCATTGGTATATTGCAAATGAGGCCTTTAATGATGGCTATATAGCCATCAATGAACACAATGGGCAATCTAATGATTGCCAATAAAACTTTTTTTTTTACAAATATAAAAAAAAAAGAAAGAAAAGTTCAAATCACCCCCCTTTCCTTAAAATAAAAATACTTAGCCAATAAAAAAAATTAACATCATGGGCATCGCCATGTGTGAAAATGCCCATACAATTAAAATATAACAATATTTATGGCATTACAGTAAATGGCGTAACAGGAAAAAAAAATGAAAACTGCCAATTTACAATTTTTTGTCACTTCAACTACCCAATCATTTTTTTAATAAAAATGGATTACAAAGTCGCATACACTTCAAATTGGTATCACTAAAAAGAACAGATCGTCCCGCCAAAAAATCAGCCCCCACTCAGCCCTGTACATATAACTACAAAAAAGTTATAGGGGGTCAGAATATGGTTATAAATTTTTGCGGGGAGTGAAAAACTAAAACACAAAAATGGAAACTCTCAGGGTCCTTAAGGGATTAATACTGTATAACTATAACACAGCCTTAAAAGGGTTGTCCCACAAAAAAATTGCACAGTTTTCAAACCAGCACCTGAATATTTTTGTAATTGCATGTAATTAAATATTTAGCATAGCCACTGAGCTATTCAATAAAATGTATCTGTATAGCGCCACCTGCTGTTTGTTTTGTTTCTTATTTCTTTGACCTGTTTACTGAGATGGTCGCACATGCTCAGTTTCAGCCTTCACCTGCCTCCTGATCTGTGATAGGGAGAGCTGAGACACGCCCCCTTAGCTGCAGCAGAAAAGACACTCCCCTTGAGCTGCCAGCTTGAAATAAATCTAGCAGAGCAATGAATGATCTCTGGATCCATATGAAGTGCGGGGCTGGTTCTAGATTTGTTAGAAAGAGATGGTCATGTATTATATGATGTCTGATTTTCATATTTTACATTAGTCATAGGATAACCCCTTTAAGTTGAACCTGATTTGTTTACTATGTAAAATATAAAGATCAGCAACAACTGTGAGTATGTGCGTGTTGTGTTTTATTGCTGTTTGATAATCTCAAAAAACATCTAAAAAAAGTTGGGACAGGGGCAATAAAAGACTGGAAATGTGGAGCGCATGCACGCAGCTTGCTGAGAGGACATGCCTCAATGAGCTTCGCCCCGTACGCCGAGAATATCCTGAAATTAGCGCCGTCCTCACGGCTCCAACAGCCCTCTAAACAGATGCAGGGGACCCCGAAGATGACCCGCAACAAAGGTAGAAACAAAATCGCGGGCGCTCTGTCACAGACTTTACCGGAGATGTTTCGGCACTCCAAAGAAACTGTCATGGCGGACCTTACCTCATCTCCGGCCAGTCCCGCCTCATCCACTGATGGTGGACACTCATCGGGCCCTAACATCACCGATCCGGGCCAGGCAACACTGTATAAAAACATAGCTTCCCTGTTTAAAGCGGAGCTCTCTCAGGCGGTGGAGGAGTTTTCCCGCCAAATCCAGGACTTGGAGAACCGAGTCTCTGAACTAGAGATGCGGACTGACAACATATCAGATGCCATAGGCGCTGACAGGGAGGAAATCAACTCCCATGCCGCACAGTTAGCCGCTCTGGAGATAATAAAAATAGAAGACCTGGAGAATAGATCAAGAAGAGGGAATCTGCGGGTCAGAGGCCTCCCTGAAACGTACCAGGATCTACAATCCACTATGATCACTCTGTTTGGGTCCCTTTTGCCCCAAGCTGAGCCAACACAGCTATGAATGGACAGAGTTCATAGAGCTCTGGGTAAACCCCGCTCAGCAGACCTACCAAGGGATGTTGTCCTCAAGTTCCACTATCCGGAGATGAGAGACCAAGTATTGGCGGCCGCACGTAATTGGCCCGACCTACCAGGGCTCCCCTCCTCTGTGCACCTATATGCGGATTTAGCACCTTCCACACTCCGCAAACGCAGAGAGATGAGGCCGGTGACATCAGCCCTGCAGAATGCACAGGTACGCTATAGATGGGGGTTTTCGTTCAACTTATCCTTCCAGCTAAACTCCCGTACTAACACAGTCCATACCCCGGCAGAAGGCCTAGAAGTGTTGCAACGGGCAGGAATTCCATTTGAATGCTCTGATACCAGCTGCCCCACCGAGACCACAAAGACCGGCTAGGGTCTGGACAAAGGTCCCCTCCTCATCACCTCGCATGACTAGATCGGCAGATAATTGAGACTATACAACTACAGGACGGTCTCTACACTTCTCCAGGATTGAAGGACGGCATTCATCTACTGATCCGGACGCAAGTGATACCTTTCTTATATACCTTTGGGGGCCCTTTTGCCCGGTTTTGTTGTTTTTATGTCCCGCTATTCTTTTTTTCCTACAGGGATTTGGCGTGACGGACTTTCATGTTGCTCACTCCTTCAGGGTTGACCGGAATGGAGCAGTCTGCCCTTGTTGGGCATAGTCTCCCTTCTACTAACCCACTACTATTTGCTGGCCATGCTAGGCTCAGCCATATTGCATGTTACGTAGTGCTTGCAAGCACATTGTTAATGTTATTTGGTTTAACGGTTACTGAAGAGGGTTATTCCTATTGCCATTATAGATTCCCACAGTATCAGTCCAACTTAGATGGGTCCTACACCACTTCTTATGTGTAAAATATTAACCCATAATGTACGGGGCTTTAATTCCCCCAGAAAACGCAAATCAGTTTTCTCTACGTTTAAAAACATCTACCTGATGTTATCTGCCTGCAGGAGTTACACTTCACTCCTACATCCCGTCCAAAATATTTCCACCAGCAATACACAAGATATTTCTCATTCACGTATCCCACTAAAAGCAGAGGGGTTATCACCCTGTTAAAAAACTCCTTTGCGTTTTCCTTGACTCAGTCTATCATTAATCCAAATGGGAGATATGTATTATTAGTGGGCACCTACAAAGAAGAGACCTTATGTATAGCCAATGTTTACGCCCCCAACTGACGAACCTATCACCTTTTTTTAATGATGTGAGTCGCATAATTGAACCCCTCTCCTACCATAAGCTTTTATGGTGCGGAGACTTCAATTTTGTCCTCAATCCTATATTGGATCACTTATCTCCTTCTTCGCCATCCTCACACAGCCAAAATACGTCAAGAATCTTTGTCTCTGGCTGACTCATGGAGAGAACACAACGGCCCACAAAGAGACTAAACCTACTACTCCCATTCTCATAACGTATATACCTGAATTAACATGATACTGGTCTCTACAACCTGCCTTCCATATATTTCCTACTCCAGGCATATTGTTTCATCATGGTCTGATCATGACATGGTTTTGGCAGAGATTCTCTCTGCAGACAAGTACAGCATTCCCTACTCTTGGAGGCCGAATGAATCCCTCTTAACACGCCCTGCCTTGTATGACCAGCTCTATGATGAATTAAAAAATGTCTTTATTGCTTCTCCTGACTGAATCTATGATGCTGTGGCTAACCCACAAAGTCTTTATGCAGGGGAGATTGGTGGGAGTGGCTTCCCGGTTAAAAAAAAGAAAGGAACTCAACCCAAATTGCTTTAGAAGCTAAATTGACCAGGTTGGTCCGAGCTCACCAACAAGCCCCTTCACTTTACCTTCTAAAAGCGAGCAAAGATATTAAACTACAGCTAAATATGCTATTCTCAAACAATACAGAAAAAGCCCTCCGCTGGACAGCTTCCTACTACTATAGATATGCCAACAAACCAGACAAGATGCTAACCCGCCAACTTAAAGCTAGACAGAAAATCAATCAGGTATTCCAAATACGCACAAGCTCAGGACAGACCACATCAAATCCTGACCTTATATATGATACGTTTAATGCTTTCTACAAACGACTATTCTAATTCTGGGGCACATCCTGGATCGAATGGGGAGGATTTTCTATCTTCTATCCCACTTTCGAAACTCACCCCTGAAGCGTCAGCATGTTTAGGTGAGGATATTACAGGGGAGAAAGTAGAATTTACAATTAAAAACCTAAAACTTGCTAAAGCACCTGGCCCAGACGGGTTTTCTGCACTATATTATAAGAAATTTGCCCCTTCACTAATCCTGCACATCACCCATTATTGTAACCATTTAATGCAAGGTTCCAAGCCCCCGTCAGAATTCCTATCTGCCAAAATTACTGTAATACCCAAGCCAAACAAAGACCCCTTATCGCCCTCCAATTACAGTCCCATTTCCCTCCTCAATTTGGATAACAAAATATTTACCTCTATTCTAGCACGCCGCCTTAACAGGCTTCTCCCAGACCTCATACATAAAGACTAAGTGGGCTTCATTCCCGGTAGAGAAGCCCCAGATAACATCCGAAAAATCCTGAATCGAATACAAAGAACCAGCAAAACCAATATCCCTCTGGCGGTGCTAGCACTGGATATAGAAAAGGCCTTTGACACTGTGACTTGGCACTATCTATATAAGGTCCTCTCCTCAATGGGCTTTGGGGGGCCTTTCCTGACGGCAATCCAATCCCTGTATTCCACACCCAAAGCAAGCCTTAAATTACCAGCCACTCATAGCTCACCTATTCAGATTCATAGAGGTACACGACAGGGGTGTTCTCTATTCCCAGCCCTATTTGCTTTGGCAATGGAACCCCTAGCTACCCACATAAGAGCTCACCCAGATATTACCGGTATCTCAGTTGGAAGGAAGGAATATAAACTAAACTTTTTTGCAGACGATATTCTATTGTCCATTACCAACCCCATTATATCCTTTCCCTCTCTAATGAAGATGTTGGATTCCTTCTCAATGACCTCAGGCCTTAAGATTAACCATGCTAAATCGGAGCTTCTCCTATGCAATGTTACACCCCTTACTAAATCCCTCATATTACGAAACGTCCCATTTCAATGCAAACCTCACCATATCCCATTTTTGGGAACGCAACTGCCCACAATAATTGACTCAGTTTACAAAATCAACTACCTACCTCTATATCGCAAAATTAAAGAAGACCTCATGTCTTGGAATGCTCTTCCAGTATCCTGGGTAGGAAGGATCCATATAATTAGAATAGTAGTTCTCCCCAGACTTCTCTACTTATTTAGAACCCTCCCTGTACCGATCGTTACCAAAGACCTACGGGCTCTGCAGGCTGTTATCATGAAATTCATCTGGGCAAACAAACGCCCCTGAATATCCAGGATAACGATGTGGCGACATAAAACCCAAGGAGGCCTCTTAGTTCCAGACCTTATAAAATATTACAAAGCAGCCAAATTGGCTAAATTGTTCTTAACCCATCTAGATCCCAAAACACATCCATTATGGATCCCACTGGAACAATCTATGATTGCTCCTTACACCTGGAGGGCCTTAACTTGGTCTATTCTCCCCCTACCAGATGTTATCCGCACTAATTCTATTTTATCACACTTTTCCCTTCTCCTATGGAGATCTGTAAGATTTAAGTTCTCACTACAATCTAAACTCTCACCATTAACATACTTGATAGGTAATCCCGCTTTTCTCCCGGGCCTTCAGACACATGCTTTCGCATGGTGGATCTCTAATAAACTATGCACTCTCCATAGGTTCCTGACTAGAGGTAAATTGCTTTCTCTATCCCAATTTAAAGATAACTATCCCCCCCCCCTGAACAGGAGCAGTTTACTACTAGTCAGATTTTTTCTTTCCTTTACTCGCTGCTAGGTAATAATCAAACCATTGCTTTTACTCCCTTAGAACGATTAGTTACCTACTCACTATACAAGCAAGGCTTATTGTACCAGATTTATGGAGTGCTTAACGCACCACCAGAGGGGTCAAGTTACCCTATATGAGGGCGTGGGAGGAGGACATACATATGGATTACTCTGTATCCAGATGGTGCCAACGTTCCCAGACCCTTACCAAGGGGTCATGGCAAACCACATTAGCAGAGACGTCTATAAAAATTCTACACAGGACCTATCTGGCACAAGATTGCACCGTATTTATCCTAAAGTATCTCCCAGATGCTTTCAGGGCTGTGAGGAGGATGGTACAATGCTCCACATTTGGTGGACGTGCCCGATAGTTAGAAGGTTTTGGAACCAGATTAGCAACCTTTGTTTACCCAGCATCTCTCCAATTATGTCTCCTAGGAGACAAACCCTCCTGGCTTCAATATGCCAAATTTAAACTATCACAATTCATACTCCTGGCGGCTAGAATCCATGTAGCTTTCAAATGGCGATCTCCGTCACGTAGTTATCAAGCAGTTTTCGATAGGATTAATAGGATCCTTTTATATGAACGGCTATTCATATGGATACTTTCATTACTTTTGAAAAGTTCTGGGAACCATGGCTGTCCTCCTCCCACTCAACAGATCTCCGTTATTGCATTACTTTGTGATTGATGTCAACCTAGCTGTATGTTTTCTTCGAAATCTTGGCAATTGAAACTTTACTTCATATTGGCTATATACAGTGGGATGTAAAAGTTTGGGCAACCTTGTTAATCGTCATGATTTTCCTGTATAAATCGTTGGATGTTACGATAAAAAATGTCAGTTAAATATATCATATAGGAGACACACACAGTGATATTTGAGAAGTGAAATGAAGTTTATTGGATTTACAGAAAGTTTGCTATAATTGTTTCAGCAAAATTAGGCAGGTGCATAAATTTGGGCACCACAAAAAAGAAATGAAATCAATATTTAGTAGATCCTCCTTTTGCAGAAATGACAGCCTCTGAAGCTTCCTGTAGGTTCCAATGAGAGTCTGGATTCTGGTTGAAGGTATTTTGGACCATTCCTCTTTACAAAACATCTTTAGTTCATTCAGATTTGATGGCTTCCGAGCATGAACAGCTCTCTTTAAGTCACACCACAGATTTTCAATTATATTCAGGTCTGGGGCCATTCCAAAACGTTGTACTTGTTCCTCTGCATAAATGCCTTAGTGGATTTTGAGCAGTGTTTAGGGTCGTTGTCTTGTTGAAAGATCCAGCCCCGGCGCAGCTTCAGCTTTGTCACTGATTCCTGGACATTGGTCTCCAGAATCTGTTGATACTGAGTGGAATCCATGTGTCCCTCAACTTTGACAAGATTCCCAGTCCCTGCACTGGCCACACAGCCCCACAGCATGATATAACCACCACCATATTTTACTGTAGGTAGCAGGTGTTTTTCTTGGAATGCTGTGTTCTTTTTCCTCCATGCATAACGCCCCTTGTTATGGCCAAATAAATCAATTTTAGTTTCATCAGTCCACAGCACCTTATTCCAAAATGAAGCTGGCTTGTCCAAACGTGCTTCAGCCCACCTCAAGTGGCACTTTTTGTGCTGTGGGCGGAGAAAAGGCTTCCTCTGTATCACTCTTGCATACAGCATCTCCTTGTGTAAAGTGCGCCGAATGGTTGAACGATTGGTGCTGGTCTGTGGGTTGACTCTGACTTTTCTCACCATTCGTCGCTTCTGTCTATCCGAGATTTTTCTTGGTCTGCCACTTCGAGCCTTAACTTGAACTGAGCCTGTGGTCTTCCATTTCCTCAATATGTTCCTAACTGTGGAAACAGACAGCTGAAATCTCTGAGACAGCTTTCTGTATCCTTCCCCTAAACCATGATGGTGAACAATCTTTGTCTTCAGGTCATTTGAGAGTTGTTTTGAGACCCCCATGTTGCTACTTTTCAGAGAAAATTAAAAGAGGAGGGAAACTTACAATTGACCCCCTTAAATACTCTTTCTCATAATTGGATTCACATGTGTATGTAGGTCAGGGGTCACTGAGCTTACCAAGCCAATTTGAGTTCCAATAACTAGTTCTAAAGGGTTTGGAATCAATAAAATGACAACAGTGCCCAAATTTATGCACCTGCCTAATTTTGTTTAAACAATTATAGCACACTTTCTGTAAATCCAATAAACTTAATTTCACTTCTCAAATATCACTGTGTGTGTCTCCTATATGATATATTTAACTGACATTTTTTATTGTAACAATCAACGATTTATACAGGAAAATCATGACGATTAACAAGGTTGCCCAAACTTTAGCATCCCACTGTAAATCGCTGATGCTGCCTTTGTTTAAAGGATAACTGTCACACTGAGACCCTAATTTCAATTTTCATATATGTAGTTACTAATAACATGATATTCCAGAATCAGTTACTATTAGACTGACTTACCCCATATTTAATAAGATTCAGCCCTTAGCAACCAGTCTGCATAAAACTGCAATTTCACTATTCAGTTAAGATGGCCGCCACTGCCCTCACCCTGAGGCTAATCCCGCCTGCCCTCACTAGCCAGTAACAATAGCCCCCCAAAAGTGTCAGTAACCAGAGCCCTCCCCCTAAAGGGTTAATCTCCTGCAGCACAAAGGGGTCCTCTTACTACATGTTGCTCTCATTTATACACTGAGCAGATGGCAGATCTCCCTTCCCTGGTCTGCGCTGCTTCGGCTCTGCATTGTCCAGCTCTGCTGAGTGAGGGAGCGTCTGCCAAGCGCAGGGACAGGGAGAAGTGCACACAGCCCAGGCACTGTTATCAGCTGCTGGGGAGGACCTGGCTGTAATCATTTACTTACAGTCCCTGGCTGTCAGGAATGTGACCTTGCAGGCTGTGCTTCTGTGTCCTTCAACACATAGACCTGCATAGCAACCCTATTTTAAGCAGAGGTAAAAGTAGGCAGTACAGGGAACACAACTGTGGAATTAAGGGGTAATTGAATACACAGTGAAAAGGTGAAATAGGGCCACCAAGGAGCTATTAATCACAACAATCCAATACTCAAAAAATAAATAAAAATATGACAGTTATACTTTAACTAATGTATATGCTATAATAGGAATGCCACCCAATAATGTTGTATTCTCAACTTATGTTCATGTTTGCAACATATTCCATTATGTATTGACATGATTTTTCTTGCATAAATCTTTCAATAAATACCCCATTGAAACAAAAAGACTGTAAATGTAAGTGGTACTAATAAAATAAAAAAAACGGGAGCAATTTGCTCTTAAGTCACATGACTGGGTAAAAAAAGAGCAAGTTAGAGAGGCAGAGTCTCTCAGAAGCAAAGATGGGCAGATGTTCACCAATCTGTGAAAAGCTGCATCTAAAATTTGTGGAACAGTTTCAGACAAATGTTACTCAACGTAAAATTGCAAAGACTTTGAATATCCCACTATCTAGAATACATATTATCAAAAGCTTCAGAGAATCAGGAAAAATCAGTGCGAGCATGGGACAATGCTGACAGTCAATATTGGATGCTGTGGACCCTCAGGCGGCACTGCTTTAAAAAAACAGCATGATTCTGTAATGGAAATCACTGCATGGGCTCAGGAACACTTCCAGAATATCCAATCCACAAATGCAATTTAAAGCTGTATTATACAAAGAGGAAGCCATATGTCAACAGAGTCCAGACACACCACCGTCTTCTCTGGGCCAAAGCTTGTTTAAAATGGCAAAATGGAAAGCTGCTCTGTGGTCAAATGAATCAAAATTTTAAACTCTTTTTGGGCTTAAGAGGAGAGGAACCATCCAGCTTGTTAGCAGCGCACAGTTCAAAAGCCTGCATCTCTAATAGTATGAGATTGCATTATTGCCTATGGCCCTATCCATGCTGAATGGTATATAGAGGTTTTAGAACAACATACAGTTGCAAGAAAAAGTATGTGAACCCTTTTCAATAATATGGATGTCTGCCCAAATTAGTCATAAAATGTCATCTGATCTTCATCTAAGTCACAACAATAGACAATCACAGTCTGCTTAAACTAATAACACACAAAGAATTAAATGTTACCATGTTTTTATTGAACACACCATGTAAACATTCACAGTGCAGGTGGAAAAAGTATCTGAACCCTTGGATTTAATAACTGGTTGAACCTCCTTTGGCAGCAATAACTTCAACCAAACGTTTCCTGTAGTTGCAGATCAGACGTGCACAACGGTCAGGAGTAATTCTTGACCATTCCTCTTTACAGAAATGTTTGCAACTACAGGAAACGTTTGGTTGAAGTTATTGCTGTCAAAGGAGGTTCAACCAGTTATTAAATCCAAGGGTTCACATACTTTTTCCACCTGCACTGTGAATGTTTACATGGTGTGTTCAATAAAAACATGGTAACATTTAATTCTTTGTGTGTTATTAGTTTAAGCAGACTGTGATTGTCTATTGTTGTGACTTAGATGAAGATCAGATCACATTTTATGACCAATTTGTGCAGAAATCCATATCATTCCAAAGGGTTCACATACTTTTTCTTACAACTGTATGCTCACATCCAGACAATTTCTCTTTCAGGGAAGGCCTTGCATATTTCAACAAAACAATGCTAAACCACATTCTGCATCCATCACAACAGTATGGCTTAGCAAAAGAAGAGTCTGTGTGCTGACCTGGCTGCCTAAAGTACAGACCTTTCACAAAAAGAAAACATTTGGGGCACCATGAAACAAATATTCCAGCAAAGACGACCCAGGACTGTTGAGCATATAGGATCCTACATCAGACAATAGGACAAAATTCTTCTCCAAAACTCCAGCAATTGGTCTCCTCACTTCTCAGATGTTTACAGGCTGTTGTTAAAAGAGGGAATGCTACACAATAGTAGACATGGCCCTGTCCCAATGTTTTTGAGATATCTTGCTGCCATCAAGTTCTAAATGATTTTTTTTTTTTTTTTCATGAAATGGTAAAATGTCTCACTTTCTGCATCTGATATGTGTTTTATGAACTACTGGGAATACAATATAGGTCTATGAGATTTACATATCATTGCATTCTGTTCTTATTTACATTTCACACTTTATGCAACATCCCAACTTTTTTGCAATTGGAGTTGTATATTAGGTCCAGGAGCTCCTAACAATGTGGACAATAAAAGTTCAGTATCCAGCTCTTGAGGATGGGTTACCTTGGGGCCATGGCAATTGTCTTTATAGTAGCCCAGGCTATTTTCCTAATTGAATTGATCAGTTTTCAGTGTGTGTTTCTGCTGTAACTGTCACAGACTGATTTTGTTATGTAGTGACATAGATGTGGCATTGGTTCAAGACACTACCACCTGCCACTCAGGGAGATCCCAAGAGCATTTGGTTTCTGCCAGCACTATATAAAGAAGGCACAGGAACATCATCTTATCAGATACTTATTAACATTTTAACCTTCCCTTCCCAATATAGAATGTGAACATCCACCTGACATTTAAGGTTTTCATTAATATTTTCTAAATCTAGGTTTAGCATTTTGTCAAAGGATTGACATTTTGATTGATTTATGAACAATCCTTTGGCATATCCATAACATTAATAAATAAGGAAAGACTACACACATTAGTATGGAATTAATTCCAGGTCTTCTATGTTGATAATCTATCCCCAGGATAGGTCATCAATATGTGATTGGTGAGGGTCCAACTCCCAAAAAACCCATGATTAGCAGTTTGAAGAGGCTGCAGTGCTCCAGTGAGCGCTGTGGCCTCTTCACAGCATACAAAGCAGTGCAATGTCTATTGTATATTGTCTGTACTTGGTAATGCAGCCTCTTCAAACAGCTGATTAGTGGGGGTGCTGGGAGTTGGACCCCCACCAATCAGATATCGATGACATATCCTCAAGACAGGTCCTCAGTATACAAAGACCCAGAAAAACACTTTATATTTAAAGGAAACCTGTCACCTAGATTTTGGGTACACAGCTGAGGACAGGGGTTGCTAGATGGCCGCTAGCACATCCGCAATACCCAGTCCCCATAGCTCTGTGTGCTTTTATTGTGTAAAAAAAACGATTTGATACATATGGAGTATGCTGAATGGAGTATGCTGGGAGTCGTAGTTTAACCACAGCTGGAATGCCGGAGGTTAGCCATCACTTTATGGCAGAGGTCAGCAACCTTTTCCACATGGTGTGGCGATAAAAAAAAAAAGTCAAAGTTGAAGCACTCAGTGTGCCGTGCAGTACAGAAAAGTGGTATAACAAAGTGGAGATTTATCAAAACTGTTATAAAGGAAAACTGGCTTTGTTGCTTGTATCAATGAAATTCCACCTTAATGTTCCAATGGAGATCTATAAAATGAAAGGTGGAATCTGATTGGTTGATATGTGCAACTAAGCCAGGTTTCCTTTACATCAATTTTGATAAATGAACCTTCAACTGTATGTGACATAAAGCAAATAATAATAATAAGCTTAAGGGTATTTTCACACTAGTGTCGCTGGATTCCGGCAAGCAGTTCTAGCGACATTTTTAAAGGTCTGCGCATTCCGTTTTTCTGGAACACTTAGGGCAGGATCTGGCATTAATGCATTTCAATGTAAAATAATGCCTGATCCAGTATTTATGGCAAGTGTTCCGGAATTCTCATGCTGCGGTATTTTCTCCGTCCAAAAAAACGTACAGTGACTGAACTGAAGACAACCTGATGCATACTGAACTAATTGCTATTAAGAATGCATTAGGATAGAACTGATCAGTTTTTTCCCGGTATTAAGCCCCTAGGATGGAACTCAAAACCGGAAAAGAAAAACGCTAGTGTGAAAGTACCCTAACTTACCATTCAGAGTGACCCTTGTGCCTGACTTTCTTTGCCAAGAAAATCCAGGTGTGGGGTTATCATGTGGCTTGTAGCTGGACACAGATCTTAGACTGGTGAGATTTCCTGCAATACAGAAAACTCATATAGCACAAGCTGTATGTAACATAAACCAAAAAATAATAATCACTTTAACTTACCATTCAGTGTGAGCAATGTCCCTAACTTTCTTTGCAAACACACGCTAGTTGTGGTTCATATTAGGTGACTTTCAGTTGGACACAGGCTTCAGGATGGTCATTAGTAAGCCTGTTTCGTGAGGGGCAGAGGATAGCATTCATATGGTAGACCCAAAGACTGACAGCATTGAAAATGCAATTTTCTTCAGTCAAATTTCTGTGGAAGTGATGTCCGCAGCTCACAGAACTTAATTGTCCACAAAGATGAGCTCTGGAAGTCAATAATTTCCAAATTATCGATGCCCATAAATTCAAAAACTGACAGGTCTATGTCTGTTACATTAAACTCATCTGGAGATATGAGAGAGAAAAATGTTGGCCCATATTTCTGAAAATCTTGGAATCTTCTGGAAAATTTAGACTGAAGCTCTTTCATGTACATGGAAATTTTAGCGATGTTGACTGAATAATGAGAGGAAAGCTCTTTCAAGTGTTTGAAGTAGCGAAATGCCTTTTCTGTATTCTTCACATAAACTTTAAAGGGAGTCTGTCACTTACTTTGGACATATTCAACTATGATCACTGTCCTTTAGGTGACATAAACAGCTAACAGATTGTACGATTCTTTCTTATTTCGGTATATTTGTTGTTGAATAAACAAAGTTTGAATATATATGCAAATGAGCTGCAAGTGCCCAGGGGCTTTGCTCTCTGAATACAAGTGCCCATATTCTCCTGAGAATGCCATTATGGCTCCTCCCATGTTTTAATGTAAGCCAGTCCAGTGCCCTGATATCATGGACAGAGTTGGTAGTCAGGCTGGAGTATGGTACATGGGCAATCAGACAGGGATTATCCCTTTGCTGTTCACTAGAGACTAAACCTAAAGCTCAGACATCCTCCTACTGGGGAGGGTGCTTTAAACAGGAGGAAGATACATCCTAAGGAAGCAGGCCAGAAGGCAAGCAGAGCAGACATGCAGGCCACAGCCTGCAGAAGCCATAGGCAACCGGGAGAGGGGAATGGGACTGGACACCAAGGTGAGTAGCTCAGTGCCTGTGCCCCCAGGAAGCAACAGGCCAGTGGTGGACACCATTCAACCAAAACTGAAAAAGAGTAAAATTTCCTATAAACTTGTATCTTAGGCTCTGATAATACCACATTCTATGGACACATTTAGAACATATGCCAGGAAAATCTTTCCAATTATATGCCAAACATATTGCCCCATCAAGTACAGGCCGGACTTAGGACTGCAAGCCTGGGGGAGGCCTGGCATGACAGAGGCTTGGAGGGAGTGGAGCTGTTAGGGAGTTATGGGGTTAATTGGTAGGTAAGTGTGGGTGTTGTATTAGGGGAGGGGGTTAAGGTTTTAAAAGGGGTGGGAAGAGTGGGAAAAGGGGCCATTTTGCAGGGACAGCGGATCTGCAGCAGCCCCATTGTCAGAACTGCTGCACCAGCTCTTCAGTGGCTGTTTGGTACCTGCAGTAATGTCGCCGATTGATGTGTTGCTGGTGCAGCTCCGGGCGGCAAGGGAGAGTAGAGGTTAGGAGTGGCTGCAGGCTTCAGTGACAGGCCTGCTGCCAGGGTCGAGGGATCTGGCCGCGGAAGACCAGGCCTCCGGCGTGCCTTAGTCCGGAGGAGACCCCGAGGGTCCCTCCGACACGCACCGCAGGTAGGAGCACTGGCAGGGGCGGACTGAGAACCCTCAGGGCCCCTGGGCAAAATAAATCAAGGGCCCCCTTACAGGCCCCACCCATGTTCTGCTGCAAGCCCCACCCTTGTCCCGCCTCCATGCCCCGCCTCCAGCCACACCCTACACAATCTTTAATAAGATTTCAAAGTTAAAGTGACACAAAAGGCACCCAGACCACTTCAGCTCATTGACGTGGTCTGGGTACAGTGTCCCTTTTGCAAATCGAGCTGCAATGTTATAGAGAAACTGCATTGTTTATGTTCCAGCAATAAGTCAGCGTCTAGTGGCCGGCAGCCACCTGAGGGCTTCCTGGATTAAAACAGACCTTTGGTCCGGTATCTGACGCTGGACGTCCTCACACCCTGCATGATGACCTCCAGGGTCAAATTTTCCCCATAGGAAAGCATTGATTGAATGCTTTCGTATGGGGAGATCTAATCTCAGCGTCCATTAGTGAGCCTCTGTTAGAAGCAGTGTGGGCATAACTACTGTGAAGGGGGCACATATCTGGGCATAACTACTGTGAAGGGGGCACATATCTGGGCATAACTACTTAGAAAGGAGGGGAGGCCCTTCACAGTAGTTATTAATCCCTTTCAGCAGTCTCCCCTTCAGTGAATGGGGGACTGCTGAAAGGGGTTAATAACTACTGTGAAGGGCCTAGCCGTCTGGGCAACCCCACAGATCATCCCCCCACCCACCTTGTACTTGTTCCACTGATCAGCTACTTGCGGGCTACATGGGCATGAGTTCAGTCACTTCGGTGCGCAATCCCATCCTGTGGCACGTGATCCCGCGAGACCCGTGACCTACAGCGGCAGGTCTTGCGGGATCACGCACTGCAGGACGGGATTGCCCACTGAAGTGACTCAACTCATTCCCGCGCGCCTAAAAGTAGCGGAAAAATTACAAGAGGGGTGGGGAATAGCCAAATAAAAAAATATTTTGAACCAAAAGGTGTTATGGGGGCTCTGTGGATGGCACTGTTGTGGGGGATCTGTGGATGGCACTGTTATGGGGGCTCTGTGGATGACACACTGTTATGGGGGCTCTGTGGATGACACACTGTTATGGGGGCTCTGTGGATGACACTGTTGTGGGGATCTGTGGATGACACTGTTCTGGGGGGGATCTGTGGGTGACACTGTTTTGGGGGGATCTGTGGGTGACACTGTTATGGGGGGATCTGTGGATGGCACTGTTATGGGGATCTGTGAATGGCACTGTTATGGGGGCTCTGTGGATGACACACTGTTATGGGGGCTCTGTGGATGACAAACTGTTATGGGGGCTCTGTGGATGGCACTGTTGTGGGGACCTGTGGATGACACTGTTGTGGGGGGGGGGGGATCTGTGGGTGACACATATATAGCACCTTATGCTATATATGTGTCATCCACAGATCCCCCCATAACAGTGTCCCTGTGAGTGAATGATCCCCAATACACTGCGCATGCGCGAAAAAGACGACTTGGCGCAGGTGCAGTAGAGGTTAACAAAATGCAAACAAAAATAAAGATTAACAAAATGCCAATATCTAGACCTCTTCAGCACCTCTGTGACGTTTAATTGACAGTATTATGTCTATATCGTGGAAAATAGTTTTAAGGAAATGAAATAAAGATTTAAAATTTTATATTAGTCAGCACTTATGTTCCTATGTGAACAACTTGAAATCCTCTGCGATCCTCTCCCTCTCTGTACTCACAAACTCAGTAGCAGGCCGGGCGGCAGCGCAACTTACTAACCTCACGCGCCTGCTCCTCCCACTTTATGAATGAGGTAGGAGGAGCAGGCGCGTGACGTCAGTGAGTTGCGCTGCCGCCCGGCCTGCTACTGAGTTTTAGAGATGGGAAGTTCGGATCTTTTTCATGAATCGGATCTTCGGTCCACTTCCTGTGCCGGCAGAAGCAAGTGAACTGAAGATCAATGCGCATGCTCAGTTCATCGAATCTTCGGTTCACTTGCTGAGTCGGCTCTCAAGTGAACCGAAGGTCTGGAGGGACTCGCTCCTGGCAAACACAGCTCTGCTGCAGTGGAGCAGACTGATGTAATTACACTGTATAGTTATTGCAGGGATTTAGATAATGGTCTAAGAGTTTATTAGTTAAAAGAATCGAATGAGTCAGAGACTCATTTGATTCTTTGAGTTAAAATAATCCTGTCACCGAGTCCCTGCCAGGCTTCCTGCTCTGCTACATTGCTGCAAGCACCCTGTACACACACAGCTCCGCCCCCCGGTCAGTCCGCCCCTGAGCACTGGTATCAGGCGGTCGTGTGCAGGTTGGAATCCTGTGGGAAGGCGGGACCCTGGGTGGGGGAGGCACTATGTCCCCTCACCTTATTCAGCCGGTGAGGATACAGGAGCAGGTTTGGCAGGTGGGTCAGGACGGACTCACCTTGCCTGGCGGTGAAGAGATGCCCAGGTTCCTTCCACGAGTCGACGGGGTCAAGATGGCGGCCCTGTGCTTCCTTCGGTGTTAGGGCAGCGTGTGGCTGGCTCAGAGTCGACTCCAGCTTGTGCAATGGTGGCTTCTAGTGGCGGAGCTGCGGTAGTGCAGGCAATAGCAGCAAGTGGTGGCACAGGCTGTGCTGGAGACCGGTTGACAGCCAGAGGAGAGATCAGCGCCGGTCAAATTCTGTTACCGCCTGTTCTGTCTGGTGGAATCACAGCGTCCACGCAGCCAGGTCAGATACACCGGAAGTCCTCATTAGCGGTTGCTTGTCTCAGAGGGGCTCCCGGGTTTGGGGGGGGGGGGGGGCCCAGGGGTGTCCGTAGCGGGTGGGCTGGGGGATTTCTTATTGGGTTTACGGGAGTTAGTAAAATGGCTGGCGAGTACGGGACCAGGGACGGGGTCACAGTTGGCCGCTTGGGGTGTGCAGGGGTCAGTAGTGCTGGGTGTTACGGAACGGACGGGTAATAGTGGGGCTGTGGGGGCAGGGGCCAGCGGATCGTCGGGGGCACCGTTACAGGGGTCGAAGGATATGGATGGGGTCAGGAAGAGTGAGGGTGGTAAGGAAAAGGATGGGAGGGAGTCACGTTTAGATGATGCGACAAGAGGGAAGGTATATGTTTGCTTTGAGGGGCCTCTGGGGGCCTACTTGAAGATAGAGGTGAAATAAAAAATCTGGAAGGGGGAATACGTGGACATCTTTTTATTGCTCCCGCTGGAACAGTTTAATTTGGATAGAGAGAGGAAAGATGATAAAAAGAAGGAAGACGAGGATAGGCGGCGGAACCGTTTGATTCTGCTGACTTTTTCCAACTGGATGCAGGCGATTGTGATCCTGGCCAGTGTCATTGGAGAAAAGGCCTCGGAAAATTATTCTGCGCTTTTCTGTTATCTGGACGCAATAGGGAAGGCGTATAGGGTATATGGGGGGCTGGGGTGGTTGAGGTATAATGAGCAATTTCGACAACAAAAAGCAGCTCGGTCTAGCATTCGGTGGGATCATAAGGATATAGGTTTGTGGATGCAGGTCATGGTTCCAGTCAGGACGGGGCAGTCCTTTCCTGGGGGCGCTGGAGGTTATGGACAATCGTAGCGCTCGGCGGCCTCGCAAAAGGGTCTATGTTTCCAGCAAAGATGTGCACACATAGGGCTCAAAGGGGGCTTGAGCCCCTGCCCCCTTCTATGCCTTTTTAAAAAAAAAAATCACTTGCGCAAGTCCTGTGCGGCGCATCCAAGCAGCAGTGTTCAGCGCTGCAGTCAGGGTCACTTAGTCAGTAGTAGTCACGTGGGGCGGCGCGCAGGATGTCTGGAGCTGAGCTGACTGTGACTGCGACTGCTCACCGGTCTGTGAGTGAGCTTGTGTTGTGCTCATCTGTGAGTGCCACTGTGCCATCATGGAGGGGTTCGGGGGAGAAATGTACCATGGGGGGGGGGGGGTAAGATGTGCTGCTGCGCTGCCAGGCCCATGGAGGGGGAGAAATGTGCCATTGGGGGGGGGAGTAATGGGAAATCAAGGCCGGGGGGCATCATTGGGGGCACGTTTTACTTGCACATTATTAGGTGGCACTATGGGGTCACTTCTTGCCGGCATATTATTGTGGACACTTTAGGGACATCTAATGTCATGGTGGGCAGGATACAAGATACAATAGACAAACAGAAAACCACAAAACAAGTGTCTAGGCCAGAAGGTGGGGATAAAGGTCACCTCCTGACTAATCCCTACCAGCTCTCCCTAGACTTCTGTGCCCACGTTCAGACCCTAAAGGTGGGAATAAACATGCCCCCGTGCCCAAGGCTGAAGATTCCCTAAAATCCCTAAGATGGTAAAAGGGGGAAAGAGACAGCCTGCTTCCTCTGGACCTGGAGGGGGCAGGCGTCTCTCTAACAGCCTAGACAGAAAACAAAAGTAAACAAAACCAACTTATCTTGTTACTGAGCAGAGACAGCAAATCCTTCTTTCCTCTGAGCAAGATAGAAGCTATAACCCACACAGGACACTGGGAAGGGGAGTAATTTAAACTCATACAAACGACCCCCACCCAGTGCACTTGAAGGGAGGCGGATACAGTTCAACTCCAAACCCAAAACAAAAAACTACACCTGTGCTGCTAACCTGGCAGACCTCCGCACATAACCTGAGCAGGGCATGACAGTACCCCCCCCCCCCCTTCTACGGGTGACCTCCGGACACCCCGGCCCAACTTTATCCGGATGGGCCCTGTGAAATGCCCTCACCAGTCGGCTGGCACTAACATCCACAGCCGGAACCCACATCCTCTCCTCAGGGCCGTATCCCCTCCAGTGTACTAGGTACTGAAGGGAACCCCGAAGAACACGTGAGACGAGAACCCTAGAGATCTCGAACTCTAAATTTCCATCAACCAGAACAGGGGGAGGAGGCAATGGCGATGGTTCCACCGGTTTCACATATTTCTTCAGTAAAGACCTGTGGAACACATCATGGATCCTCCAGATCTGCGGAAGATCCAGACGAAACGCTACTGGATTGACCACTGCAGATATTTTGTATGGTCCAATAAATCTTGGACCAAGTTTTCAAGATGGTACTCTCAGTTTAATATTTTTAGTAGATAACCACACCAGATCACCCACACACAGGTCCGGACCAGTCATACGTCTTTTGTCAGCTATTCGCATATACCTCTCACCCATCCTCTCCAAATTTACTTGAATCTTCCGCCATATAGAAGACAAGGCAGAAGAAAATCTCTCCTCCTCTGGCATCCCAGAGGTACTAGTCCCAGAAAAGGTACCAAACTGAGGATAAAAACCGTAAAAAATGGCGACTTACCCGTGGACTCCTGCCTACGGTTATTCAAAGCAAATTCTGCTAGAGATAAGAATGAGGATCAGTCCTCCTGGTTTTCAGCCACAAAGCACCTCAAGTAGGTCTCCAGCTTTTAATTGCTACACTCTGTCTGTCCATTCCACTGCGGATGAAAAGCCGAACAGAACGAAAGTTGGATACCAAGACGAGAGCAGAACGCCCCCTAAAACCTGGAAACAAACTGCATGCCCCTATCAGAAACCACATCGGAGGGAATGCAAATGTAATTTCACGATGTTATCCATAAAAACCTGAGCAAGAGTCTTAGCATTGGGCAGACTAGCTAACGATTCAAAGTGAGCCATTTTACTGAAACGGTCAACAACCACCAAAATCACAGTTTTCCTGGAGGAATTTGGCAGATTAGTAATAAAGTCCATAGACAAGTGCGTCCAAGGACGAGATGGAATAGACAAAAGAAGAAGTGAACCAGAAGGTCGAGTGTGATCAACCTTTGACCGTGCACAAGTCTCACAAGCTGCTACGTAATCAACACTCTTACGTAACCCGGGCCACCAGAACCACCGGGAAATCAGAACAAAGGTGGACTTGCCACCAGGACGTCCCGCAAGGACAGTATCGTGATGTTCCTTGAATACCTTGTATCGCAATCCAGCAGGAACAAACAACCTACCTGGGGGACAAGAATCCGGAGCTTCCTCCTGGGCTCCCAACACCTCCATCTCCAACTCGGGGAACAGAGCGGAGACAACCACCCCATCAGCCAAAATTGGAGCAGGATTCTGGAGGTAATGTGCTGGAGATGGTCAACCTGGTGGATCGCTATGAGGCTACCTGGAACTTAAAGGGGGGTTCTTTTGGGAGAGGGGCACTCAAATCCTGTGTGCCTCCGCCCCGGACCCGGCGACTGGTGCCCACCAAACCTGCCCGGGGTGAGGCCCCTGTGGACCCTGCTCCAATGGTCTGCTGGAGGTGTCGGGTGCCTGGCCATGTTTGAGCGGACTGTCCACAGCAGGGGGAACCCATGGACACGAACTATGACTTCCGTCAATCATTGTATGCCAGGAAACTGTGTGCCGTGGGTGCTCCGGAGTCTCTGAACCACCTGTGCCAGGTGGAGGTGGGAGACACTCCAGCGGAGGCTCTGTTGAACTCAGGGAGTCTGGTGACCCTGGTAAGGGCTTCCCTGGTACGCTCCGCTGAGTATACTGGCCGTAAAGTGGGGGTCATGTGTATACATTGGGACTTAAAAGACTACCCTACTGCTATGGTGTCTCTGTCCATGGTTTCCGGCAGGGGGACCCACGAAGTGGCTGTAGCAACCAACCTTCACTATGAACTTATAATAGGGAGAGACTTCCCGGGTTTCCCGGCACTGTGGCCGGTTACGAGAGTGACTGATACCCATGTGACAGTGGTAACCCTAGAAGAGTGGCCCGGCTCAGGGGGGAGACCAGAACCCTCGGAGTCCGAAAGGCCAGCGGTAGGGGTGACCGCCACTTCGGTGGAAGAGGGGAAAACAACCCTGCTAAGTGTAATGGTGGGAGACATGGAGGACTTGCCGCCGGGGCCTGAGCTGGCGGACCTCAATGTCTCCGGAGATAATTTTGGTACTGCACAACACCGGGATCCAACCTTATCCCGGGCCTGGGAAAATGTACTAGTAATAAATGGTGAACCACAACAACCAGGGGCAGAGTCGGTGTTCCCTCATTTTGTGGTTCATCAGGATTTGTTGTATTGGGTAAATCAGCTGTGAGGTGAATCCATTGAACAGTTGGTGGCGCCCCAAGCTTATCGCAAACTCATGTTAGAGTTAGCCTACCAGCATGTTCTCGGGGGTCATCTGGGAATGCAGAAAACACAGGACCGGATACTACAATGGTTTTACTGGCCCAGTGTGTTTAAAGAGGTAGACGAGTTCTGTAAGTCTTGCCTGACCTGTCAGGCAACTAGCCCCTTTTTTACAGTCCCTTGGTGCCTCTCCCGATTATCGAGGTGCCGTTTGAGTGAATCGCCATGGACCTAGTAGGCCCAGTTCCGAAGTCCGCTAGGGGACATCAACACATCTTGATTGTCCTTGATTACGCCACTTGGTACCCGGAGGCAGTGCCACTGTGACATACATTGGCTAGACTTATAGCTAAAGAGCTAATGGAAATGTTTTTCCGAGTGGGGTTACCTAAAGAGGTCCTGACTGACCAGGGGACCCCGTTTATGTCCAAGGTCATGAGGGAACTCTGTAAGTTATTGCGTATTAAACAGTTACGGACGTCCGTGTACCATACACAAATGGACGGACTGGTTGAAAGGTTTAACAAAACTCTAAAAATAATGTTAAAAAGAATAATGTCCAAAGATGGAAAGAATCGGAACCTTCTTCTGCTCTATCTCATGTTTGCAGTGCAAGAGGTGCCCCAGGCCTCTACTGGGTATGGCAGACATCCTTGTGGTTTGTTGGACGTAGCCAAAGAGGCGTGAGAACAACAACGCACTCCACCTAAAAGCGCCCTTGAGTATCAAGTACCAAGATGCAACAGCGGATAGAGACTGTTTTGCCTCTTGTCAGGGAGCATATGGAGGCCGCTCAGCGAGCCCAGATCTATAATCGGCAGGCCCGGGTCCAGGTCTTTAACCAGGGTGATCGGGTTTTGGTTCTGGTGCCGACCATGGACAGTAAGTTCCTAACCCGGTTGCAGGGGCCCTACGAGGTACGTGAAAAAATTGGAGACGTAATTACAAGGTACACCAGCCGGGGAGGTGAAAGCTGGAGCAGGTTTACCATGTTAATTTACTAAAACCTTGGAAGGATGGGGGCGTGGCGTAACTGTCATGGAGTGAAGACGCTTCTTGTTTCCGCTCCTCCACAATCATTATCCTGGCCATCCATGCTTTTAAGTGCTTTCAGACAGTGGAGTTACGCCTGACAAGCATTAAGGAGTCGTCTGGGGGAACTTGGGGGTCCTGCACCAAACATCCAGGGACTTTTATTTCTGTTCAGCCTACCTCGCTCTGCTCAACGCGTCCCCATCACCATCTTGGATCCCGGATCGCCAGGCTGCCTGCGCTCAGTCTCTGCGAACCTGGGACTGCTGGTGAGTCGGCTCCCTCGGCACTCTTCCAGCAGCGCTCCTTATATTGGATTTGCGGCCTTTTGGTGACTGGTCCGGCCAACCACATACCCCAGCAGTATCGGGTCTAAACACTGGGACTTGGCTGTGTGGCGGAGGTGAGCAGCGGCTGCTGCGCTGAGCTGCCTGCTTCCTTTTGTAAGGTCAGTGTCAGGGACCTGCAGGGTTGAGCGGTGACCCGTTTACCAGCATTCAGGGTCCCTACCTAAGCTTACCTGAAGGTACCTCTGCTCCTTCATCTTTCTGCAGGATCGCATAAAGCCTTGATTCACAGCACAGCGGACGCAAGTATTGAGAGAGTGTGCTGAGACTCTGACTATTTTATTTCTTACTATTGGGGCGTCTGGGACCTGTTAGGTTCCTGTCTCTCTGCTATTCATAAGGGACTAAGCCTACTTATCCTATGGCTCACCTGTTCCACATGGTGACAGAGGGGTGACAAGGCTCTTTTGGCGATTTATCATAAGCCTCATATACATGGGCCGCAAGACGGGCGTTTCTGGTGGGCCCCTTCCTCCTCCTAAATTAATGGTGGATGTCATGAGTCAAACGGAAGATAAGGGTCCTGATGGTCCTCCTGAACAAGAGACGATAGACTTGAGTAGAATAATGTCGGCTATCACGCAGTGTCAGTCTACTCTCACAGTTAAAATTGACAACTTACAGTCTGACCTCACCTGTCTTAGGCATGACATTGATAAAATCCGGGCAGGACCACTGAAGCAACCATTTGGAAAATGACAGGACCACTGAAGTGGAGCGGAGACTGGGTGAAGTGGAGGATGTGGCCCATCAGGGAGAGAACCAAGTCAAAGCCCTGCAGCAACAAGTGAGGGCCTTGCAGGCGAAAGTGGATGATGCCGAAAATCGAAATTGGCGAAATAACATACGTATTATGGGCCAGTCGCCTGAGGTTTTTGCGGAACAACTTATAAAAAAAATGCCTGGATCTGATTGATCTTTCCACCTCCTTTGTCGTTGAAAGAGCACATAGAATTCCTACCAAACCCTTGCCGCTGGGTGATCCGATGCGCCCCTTCATATTTAGAGTTCTGAATTATCGGGACCGTGATACCATCCTGGCGGCGGCCCGTCAGTTACAGAACATCAAATTTGAAAAATCCAGGATTTCGTTCTACCCGGACTTTTCCTCAGAGGTCCAAAAATTACGACGCCAATTTACTGCGGTGAGGGCTCGCCTGAGGGAAAAAGGCTTCCGATATGCTATGTTGTATCCGGCTCGTCTCAGAATCCAGGATGGAGATTCTGTTAAATTCTTCACTACTCCGGAGGAGGCCTCGGACTGTCTGGACGGGAAAGGCTGAGTATCCATGGCCCCCCGGGATTCAATACCTTTGAGCAACTTACGGATGTCCACGTTGTCTGCGGGAGCTGAGGATAGCTTGAATGTCTTCACTCGCTGTAGACTTATATGTTCTCAGAGTTTAAATTGGGGTCCGTTTGGTTTACTTCTGCTGGGACTCTCCGATTTAGCAAAGAATTGCTAGCCTTAAGTTTGGGATGATAGGCTCAGATAGGCTGGGGTGGTCTGGGCAGGGTGGGGGAGTATGCCTAACATTGCTATTGTTTAGGGTTACTAAATGTGATATATGTCTTGTGGTGGGTGTGGGTGAGTGAATGTCCTGGATGTCCTGGGACTTTTGTGTCTTATGTGGTTGGATTTATAACATGATGGCAACCTGTAATTTTATCTCCTGGAACGTCAGGGGGCTTAATGACAAAGTGAAAAGATCTCTTGTATTCAATTTCCTGAAGAAATTCTCCCCAGATTTGGTTTTATTGCAGGAGACCCACTTGAGAGGCCAAAAGCTGTTGGCATTGAAGCGTCCATGGGTAGGATCATCATTTCACGCAGTATAGAGTAACTACACTAGGGGAGTCTCTGTCCTGGTATCTAAATCAATCCCTTTTCAACTGCATTGAAAAGGCGACTGATCTGTCTGGGCGTTATGTTATTGTGCACACTGCTATACGGGGAAGAGACTACATAGTGGTAGACGTATACATACCCCCCTTTTTAGTGATGAGTACTAGATAACATTATGGGCAAGGTATCGACTTTGCCGACTGATCCACTAATTATGATGGGAGACTATAATGCAGTGTTGGATCCGATTGCAGATAGATTTCGTCCCCAGGTCTCGCACAACAGGTCACTTGTCAATTGGGCTGACGCGCATGCTCTGACTGAAGGATGGAGATTTCTTCACCCAAGTGACCGTCAATATTCCTGTCACCCGGCTTCTTTCGATACCTTGTCCCGTATAGATTTGGTATTTGTTAACAGGGGAGCTATTGCCGTGGCTGTCTAGGGTTGAATACCTCCCGCGGGGCATCTCTGATCATGCCCCGCTACTCGTGATTTTGGCTATGCCGCTGGCACCCCCGGATAGGCAGTGGCGTCTCAATGCTAGATGGCTGGAGGTCTTATCTGTAGCTTGTGCAGCTCTAGAGGGGGCAACAAATTATTGGGCTTCGAATGAGGGGTCAGCTAATCCTAATGTTGAATGGGAGGCCTTTAAAGCGGTCCAACGCGGCACTCTTATACATGCCATTGCCTCGCATAGGAAAGAACTAGTGAGTACTTGGACTAAGCTAGAGGAAGAATTGGCTAATAAGGAGGGTGAATATACTAGGACCCCTAGCCCTGAGACCCGTGAGGTGTGGGAAGAGGCCCAGAGGAGATATCCTCTTCATTTGTTGGATTATACTCAGAAGAGGCTACTGTATCAGAAACAAGTGGTGTTCTCGGAAGTGGACAAAAATGGGAGGGCTTTGGCTTATTTAGCAAAAACTGAAAATTCTCAGACAGTGGTCTCCCTTATTACTAGTGCGGAGGGTGTTTAGTTTTCCCAGCCGGGGGATATTTGTACTCAATTTGCCTGTTACTACTCTGACCTACAGTATATACCTGTAAAACATCTTATACAGCTAGTGATATCCAGGGTTTTTTGAAGAATGCTCGGACAGATCTTTTCTGGACGCTCCCATTGAGGTGGGGAAAGTTAAGGCAGCGATAGAAAGCATGACGGTGGGGAAGTCTTCTGGTCCGGACGGTTTCCCGGTAGAATGGTACAAGGCAGATGTAGACAAACAAAGTGCTCGGTTGTTGAAACTCCTTAACTATGCCTTTGAGTGCAACAGATTGCCCCCATCATTTATGGAGGCGACTATTGTGGCAATCCACAAACCTGGGAAATATCCGGACCAGTGCAGCTCCTATAGACCAATTTCCCTTTTGAACGTAGATGCGAAAATCCTAGCTAAACTTCTCGCTAGACGACACAGGGATGTAATCTTGTCTGTGATTGATCCCGAATCCCGATCAATCTGGTTTCATGCCGGATAAGACCACTGATATTAATCTTAGAAGATTGTTTACTAACTTGCAGGTCTCACATATTAATGCGGGATCCCGAGCGATCGCTTCC
Organism: Bufo gargarizans; assembly: GCF_014858855.1. Taxonomy (NCBI): domain Eukaryota; kingdom Metazoa; phylum Chordata; class Amphibia; order Anura; family Bufonidae; genus Bufo; species Bufo gargarizans. The sequence continues at coordinate 352,301,454 of NC_058080.1, read as the reverse complement.
CTCGATAATTAAAAGGAATTTGACTCGGTTGAATGGAATTTTATGTGGGAGACGTTGCGCTGTCTATTCCTCCCCCAGTCTTTCATAAGGTGGGTACAATTATTGTACCAGGCCCCTATGACAAGGGCTAGGGTTAATGGGTACCTGTCACGCCCCTTTGGTCTACACAGAGGTACTAGGCAGGGGTGTCCTCTATCACCTATGTTTTTTGCCCTTACTCAATTAGTTAATAGATCGGGACTGATTGAGGGATGGTCTATAGCGGGAATACAGGAAAAGATTTTGCTTTACGCTGATGACCTACTGGTGTATCTAGCTGATGCAGGTCCCTCCATGGAAGTACTTTTGGATACCATAGATGGCTTTGGGAAATTCTCGGGCCTTAAGGTTAATTGGAGTAAATCTAGTTTCTGCTTAATAGATGAGATGGATCCCGCAGATATAACGCCCCTGTCGCGTTTAAAGGTAGTAGATTGTTTTGTCTATTTGGAGATTAAGGTACACAGAGACCCCAGACAGTTCTATCGGCTCAATGTAATCCCCACTATGCGTGGGAAAATTTGGGAAAATTTGCCACTGACATTAATAGGTAGAACAAATATGATAAAAATGGCCTTGTTGCCAAAACTTCTATATCTCTACAGAGCAGCTCCCATAAAGATCCCCCATATCCACTTTGTTTCTCTAGATAAGATTTTCTCCCCCTTTTTGTGGAAGCATCAGTCCCCTCGCATTGCTAGGAAATCTTTGAAAGCCTTATATAATCAGGGGGGGTTGAGGCTACCAGACATGTATATGTACTACATCGCTGCCCAATTAGTGTATGCCTCTTGGTAGATTAGGGCAGATGCCAATTATCTTGCAGTGGTATTAGAGGCAGCTCTTGTGGGCTCTTATGAGGCATTAGCCAACTTGGTATATCGGGGGGGGGGGGGGGGGAGTGTCTCCAGTCCTGCATTACACTGAAGCAATGGCTGCAGTGGTGATGGCTTGGAAGCAATTTGTGGTGACGCACATTGAGGGCGAGGGATGTGATACTTGGTCCCCATACATTCCATTGTGGCGCAACAAACAGTTGAAAGAACAGTTTGTTACCTGATTATGAATTTTGGCCTCAAAGGGGTGTGAAGTACCTCGCTCAATTGTATGTGGATGGGGACTTCTGTTCATTTGAGAGCCTTCACAGGGAATACAAATTGCCTCATACATGTTTCTATCGGTACCTCCAGCTGAGGCACGCCTGTGAGGCCCAATATAAATCCTTATCCTTGTGTCTGAAATGTGTCCCCATTGAATCTGTGGCTCGGTTGAAACAACCATATAAACCTATTTCATCATTCTATGTTGAAATTATGAAAATGCAGGATTCGCCGCTCTGTTGCTCCTTCGAGCGTTGGAGGGTTGATATCCCAGATCTGGAGGCGTCTCACCTGGAGGAACTGAGCTCTATTTGGAAGAGCATGGTAATAAGTGCTCGTGATCAGCTCATTCAACTTAAGTGGATACACAGGGTTTATCTCAGTCCAGTCCGTCTGCATCATATGCGTAGGCTCCCAGACCCTTCTTGTACCAGGTGTGGAGAACCGAGAGGATCCTTGTACCATATGGTATGGTCTTGTCCTGCTGTGTGGTGGTACTGGATGAGATTTTATCTCATCAAAGTTGGGGCTCCCGGGAAAACTCTCTCCTATAGTCTGTCTGTTGGGATTAGTGTAGGATGTAGTACCTACCAAATATGGAAGGAAGTTGCTCCGTTTACTTATGTTCTATGGAAAGAAAACAATCCTTTTGAATTGGAAACCACCAAAGACCCCTACCCTTGGTTCTTGGATCCAACTGATAAACTCTGACCTGCAGATGTATAAACTCACTTTTGCAGCGAGGGGGACTCCTGATAGGTTCGATCAGATTTGGGGACTTTGGCTATGTGTGCAGGGTACTGTCTGATCTTATGTGCAAGATTCCGGGACTCCAGGTTGTATGAATGTGGGTGTGGATGGTTGTCTGGTCCTGTACTCGTAAATATGCCATGATGTATAACGGGACTGCTCATTTGTTTAGCAACACAATGTTATTGATTTACTCTGATGTTTTCCCGATCAGGGATCCTTTTATGAGTACTGGATTTTGGATTTGTTGTCCAGCTGTCTTTGTTTTTGTATCCCTTTGGAATTTGAGAAGTTCTTAAAATTTTAAAATGTTTTCTATAAATAAAAACAACAAAAAAAAAAACTTGGAAGGATAGGGAAACCTGTACGGAAGACGACCGGGTTTTCTAGTAGAAGAGGTTCCGGCTCCTCTGTCTGATGCAAAGGCAGCGGTTGCCACAATAAAAATTGCTGACAGTCTCTCCTCTAAACAGGCTCAGGAAACCAGGGAGTTTGTTAGTCGGAACACGGATGTGTTCTCAGACCTCCCTGGACGCACTTCCGTAATCCAACATGACATTGTCACTGAGCCTCAGGCCAAAGTCCGGTTTAAGCCATACCGGGTGCCCGAGGCCATCTCGGAGGAAGTGCAGCTAATGATGCAGCTAGACGTCATCGAGGAATCTAAAAGTGAGTGGGCCAGTCCTATAGTCCTGATTCCTAAGCCAGATGGGACGTTACAATTTTGTAATGATTTTAGAAAGTTGAACGAAATATCTAAATTCGATGCATATCCCATGCATCGGGTAGATGAACTAATTGAGAAGCTAGGCCAAGCCAGGTATTTTTCTGTTTTGGACCTCACCAAAGGGTACTGGCAGGTACCCTTGATGGAGGCTGCCAAAGAGAAAACTGCCTTCATCACACTAGAGGGGCTGTACCAATATAAGGTATTACCCTTTGGCCTGCATGGAGCCCCCGCCACTTTTCAGCGGCTAATAGATATAGTGCTTCGTCTACATCGGCAGTGCGCCTCGGCTTACCTGGACGATATTATCATTCACAGTACTGACTGGGAAAGTCACCTGCTTAAAGTACAGGCCATAGTGGACTCCCTAGCTAACTCTTGGGTATGTCATTGGGTGCGGAGTCATCAAACCCCAAGTAAACAAAATACAGGTGATACAGAATTGGCCCCGACCTGCCACCTCTAGACAAGTAAAGTCGTTCCTGGGAATGGTGGGCTATTATATGAGGTTTGTCCCCCATTTTGCCACTTTAGCGGATCCATTGATGGGGCTCTTAAAGGGACGGAAGTCCATGATAGTCCTTGGAATGACCAGGCGGAAAAGGCTTTCTCCACTTTGAAGTCGGCCCTGTGTGGGTCCCCGGTTTTGGTGACGCCCGACTTCAAGAGGGAATTTGTGGTACAGACCGATGCCTCCGAAGTAGGTCTCGGTGCGGTACTCTCTCAGGAAGTCAACGGGGAGGAGCATCCCGTTGTCTTCCTCAGCAGTAAGCTCACTCAAGCGGAGACCCAGTACAGTATAGTGGAGAGAGAGTGCCTGGCCATCAAGTGGGCACTTGAGTCCCTCTGCTATTATCTGTTGGGGAGGAGGTTCCGTCTGGTGACCGACCACTCCCCTCCCAAGTGGATGAGAAAGGCCAAAGAGAGGAATGCTCAGGTCACCAGGTGGTTCTTGTCTCTACAGAACTTTAAATTCTCTGTGGAACATAGGGTAGGCAAGTTACAGGGAAATGCAGATGCCCTGTTCCGGGTACACTGTCTGGCGTGTGTTCACCCCCTCAGGGTTGAACAAAGGAGGGAAGTTTGTAGGAGGGCGCAAGAGTCCGTCATTGACGGAAGGTACGTGTCACCGAGGTTCCTGGCCTCGGTAAGATAAGAACCAGTAATTTTGTGTGTCAGCGGCAGCTAGTGCTCGCTGACACTGTTTTACTTAGTGTGGCTGTAAAGCCAATACGGGACGGTTCTTATTGGGAGCAGCCAAAGAGCTAAGTGGGTGGCTGTTCCCCACGTCCAGGCCAGGTTTTGGGCTGGGGTTTAAAAACCCAGCCAGCAGCTTAGCTGGGTGTGGTATGTTCCTCCAAGTGAGAGTGGAGCTGTGAAAGCTCTGTGTTTTTGGGAGCTGCACGAGAGCCGCCTGCTGAGAGTCAGGTGCCCTAAAGCCTGCTGTGGTCTGCCAGGTGATTTATGTTTTTTTGGGGAGCTCTTGCTGTGTGAACTAACACAGGGGCGGACATACCGCATGTGCAGACGGTTCGGTTGCACAAGGGCCCAGAGCAGGAGGGGGCCCCTTCTTACTGGCTGCAAGGGGAGATAAGCAACTCCCAGGGCCGTCTTTAAAGCGGGGCAAAGGCAGCTCCTGGGGGGCCCAAGCATGGGTTTACAGGCCTGGCGGGGGAGGGGGCCTGCTGCACTCCTATGTAATGGGAGCGCTCTGACCGGGCCCAACATGAAGTACAGTGAGAATGCCGGGCCCAGTCAGAGCGCTCTTCAAACAGGAGGCGCAGAGACAAGGAGGAGGGGGAGGGGGGGCACTCTCACCCGGTCCGGCAGTTCTCGTCACTGTCGGGATGTTCGTTTCTATAGTGAAGCAGGGAGACCTCTCTGCTCCCTGCTTCACTGATATTCAGAGCTCAGGCGCTCCCCCTGCTGGCCGCAGATTGCGCTGCTGGCTGTGGGAGGAGTGCTGAATGCCCGGGAATCTGCCTCCAGCACAGCCAGCAGCATGATGTAAGTCATCAGGGAAGAAGGTAAGTATTACGTCCCCCCCCCCCCCCATAAAGTTGCAAAAAGGGGGCAACCACTAAAGTGAGGGGGTACAAAAGAGCCACTGTGAGGGGCACATATCTGGGTAAAACAACTACTGTGAGGGGGAACAGATATATATATATAGGCATAACTACTATGAGGGGCATAAATCTGGCAAAATTGTAATAAGGCAGCTCATATCTGGCATAACTAGGGGCACATATCTGGCATAACTGCTGTGAGGGAGGCACATATCTGGGCATAACGACTGAGGGGGCACATATCTGGGCATAACGACTGAGGAGGCACATATCTGGCTATAACCACTGTGAGGGAGGCACATATCTGGCCATAACTACTGTGAGGGGCACATATCTGGCATAACTACTGTGAGGGAGGCACATATCTGGCCATAATGACTGAGGGGGCACATCTGGGCATAACGACTGAGGAGGCACATATCTGGCTATAACGACTGTGAGGGAGGCACATATCTGGCCATAACGACTGTGAGGAGCACATATCTGGCATAATGACTGTGAGGGGGCACATATCTGGCATAACTGTGAGGGAGGAACATATCTGGGCATAATGACTGTGAGAGGGGCACATATCTGGGCATAACGACTGTGAGGGGCACATATCTGGCATAACGACTGTGAGGGAGGCACATATCTGGGCATAATGACTGTGAGGGAGGCACATATCTGGCATAACAACTGTGAGGGAGGCACATATCTGGGCATAACGACTGTGAGGGAGGCACATATCTGGGCATAACGACTGTGAGGGAGGCACATATCTGGGCATAACCACTGTGAGCGAGGCGCATATCTGGCTATAACCACTGTGAGGGAGGCAAATATCTGGCATGATAACTGCTGTGAGGGGCCACAAGGAGGACATAACTATTTTGACGGCTTAATTACTATGAGGGGCCACAATGTGGGCTTTAGTACTGTATGGTAGCACTAGATTACCCTGCTATACATTGGCATGGCTCAGTCTTACAGGCCAGCACAGTGCCCCCTGCTGGCGATTTCACAGGGGCAGTCACCATCCCTTCCTTATGTGATTATTCTTTTTCTCTATCACCACAGGGACCTTGTTCTGGATCCAGCGGACATCACGCCGACGCCAGTGACATCCTGAATGAGATAGGATCAGATTTTATTAGGACTAGGTGAGTGTAGCCATGCATTGGGCTTAGGGCCCTTTCACACGAGCGGATCATGTGAGGGTAATCCGCTGCTTGAAAGAGAGCCAAGCCCCACTCCGGACAGCAGAGACATGGAGCATCAACATGATTGATAATGCTCTTTGCCTCTTTGTGACACTATATGTTTTGTATTGCTATAAGTAATGTTAGGACGGAATTGGTTATGTGGAGAACTTGGCTTGAAGGGGAGGGGGCCCAGGCACATTCTTTGCACAGGGGCCCTCTGCTGTCTGTGTCCGCCCCTTAGTTAACATCAGGACTCTGTAAAGCATTGTTTTTTCTTTTCTGCCTTTTCTGTGTGAATAAATACTGGACTTTTGTTTTTTCAACCGTGGTCTTGCGTTCGCTTAACCTGCCTTCCGGAGCAAATCCCTACAATGGTTAAAGCCAAGTACCAAACCAAAAGATAGAACACATAACCCAGATATTGACAGTGTTACACCTGAGAGCACAGTAGAGATCCCTCAATTAACAAATGAAATACAGGAGAAGACTTTGGAGGCAACACCTGACAAAGATGATCATGAAGTCACTGTCAGTGTTGAAGAAGAAGAGGCCACAGGAGGGGAAACAGTGGCTAATGTTGAGCTTGAGGAAGTAATAGAAGAGGATGTGGCTGAGGAAGCTGTAAATAGTGTAGAAGAGGCCATGTCAAAAATTCCATCCTTAAAATATCAGATTCAGCCCATATATAAGCTTTTCATCTCACGTGTAATGCCAGCTATGGCTACTTCCACACTAGCGTTCAGCTGTCCGCTTGTGAGCTCCGTTTGAAGGGGCTCACAAGCGGACCCGAACGCTTCCGTCCAGCCCCAATGCATTCTGAGTGGGCGCGGATCCGCTCAGAATGCATCAGTCTGGCGGCGTTCAGCCTCCGCTCCGCTCAGCAGGCGGACACCTGAACGCAGCTTGCAGCGTTCAGTTGTCCGCCTGGCCGTGCGGAGGCGTGCGGATCCGTCCAGACTTACAATGTAAGTCAATGGGGACGGATCCGTTTGAATATATAATGCAGACGGATCCGTTCTGAACGGAGCCACCGTCTGCATTAATATGAGCGGATCCGTTCAGAACGGATCCGCTCGAACGCTAGTGTGAAAGTAGCCTATGTTAAAATGTGTGGTTTTTTTAAGTGCCCTTTTTTTTATTTAAGCCCCCTTCCCTTCAAAATGTCTGTGCACGTCCCAGGTTTCCAGTTTAAAGAGGGTGGATGCAGGTATGGGGATAAGTGCAAATTTAATGCGGGGGGAATCATGCAGCCCAGCGGTGCTTCAAAGGTCATAAGGGGAAAAGTGGGGGCGATGGGTATGGAAAAGGGACGGATGCTAATTCGGGTAACCAAGATAGTACCCTTCCTAAATAAGTACCCTAATGTGGGGGCGGCAGAGTTGTAGGGGGGTTTTAGGGAGGGTTTTTGGATTCCATTTGTTGAGGGCGAGTTTTGGCAAGGGAGAAAAATTTTTAAGTCAGCAAAGGAGCGTCTGGGGGTGGTTACCTGAAAAATTGCGGAAAGTGGTGGTATTAGGTTGCACGGCAGGGCCCTTTCGGGACCTGACGATGCAGGATCTGTGGATGTCACCACTGGGGGTTGTGCCGAAGAGGGAGCCTAATAAATTTAGCCTTATCAATCACCTTTCATTTCCAAAAGGGGGTTCGGTTAAAGACAGGATTGCGCCGGAGTTGTGGTCAATGGTGTATACGTCGTTCGATGAGGCAGTTCGGTCTTATGGGCAGAGAGCGTTGTCGGCTAAGGTGGATATTGAAGTGGATTTTCGTCTTCTGCTAGTAAACCCAGATTGTCAGCACTTGCTGGGTTGTTTTTGGGACGTTTTTTTTTTTGTTGTTGATCGGTGTTTGCCGATGGGTTGTTCGGTGTCGTGAGCATATTTTGAGATGTTCAGCAGTTTATTTTGAATGGGTGGCGCGTGAGTGGTCGGGTTGGGGTTCGATTATCCATTTTTTGGATGATTTCTTGTTCATTGGCCCGCCAAATTCGAATGAATGCTCCGTGATGTTGAATTCTTTTGAAGCCATGTCTGAACTTTTTGGGGTTCCCTTGGTGCAGGGGGAAACTGAAGGCCCTATGCCGGTGCTGAGTTTTTTGGGTATCGTCATAGATACTGTGGCTATGGAGTGTAGGTTGCCAGAGGACAAGTTGGATGATCTTTGGCGTTTCAGTGAATTTGGGTGGGAAAAGGTTGGGGCTGAGGGGCCACTGTTGGTTCATGAGATGGGTCTTTTCTTTCACGGTTCCAGTTTTTAGCAGTGCTATGGGTCTGTTTGACAAAGTTGGATAGAGGCCCCTTACTGTTTGGAGGTCACAGCTCAATGCTGTCCACCCGCCATAGCGCTCACCTCGGCCCTACAGCTCCGCTCCAGCAGGTGCTGGGAGTAAATCCTAAAAGCCCTCCACCGGTGCACCCATCAGCAGGGACCCAGGTTCCTCCACCTACAACCAGCAGCCAGTTTTACCCTGCAGCTGGGGCCTTCAGACCGGCGAAGACAACACCATCTGCCCGGGACTCCACTATCATGGCGGCACAGTAGCTCCCCCCAAACAACAACTGCATGGATCAGGTACCAAGCCCTCTACCCCAGGGAACCCATCTCCTCCTCACTCAGACAGGGAGTCCCAGTTAGTGGCCCTCCCAGGCACATTGGACAGGCCCCCTCTGAGGGTATACCCTCCATTTTAGTGGGAGAATATAACAATGCACCCCAGGCTCTGGATACACGGGCCAGTTCACCTAGCCTCCCTCTTCTACTTGCTGTCTCACCTCAGATGTATTACATCCTTGGCGTTTTAGTCAATTTCCTACAAAAGAGCATTTTAGAGCCCTAATTTCTGAAGTTAAGGAGGCTTGCAGAGCCGAAATAGCGGCAGTACGCTCTGACATTCAACATATTGTGGAAAGGGACTCCCTGGAAGGGGCTCATGATGACACACGGCTCTATATTTCCAATCTACAGTTCTTAGGGACCACAGTTCTTAGTGACCTGGGCCACCACATAGAGACTTCGGACTTGGATAACAGGGGACGTTGGAATAATATCAGCGTTAGAGGTTTCCCTGAGGCTACTGGGGCTGAGGATCTTTTTGATTTTTGCCTCCTTCACCCCCACCATCTAGGATTTGGACCCATATCAGCAGGAAAGGAAGGATGTATCCTAACCAGGTTCCCACACATCCTCAAGGAGTCAACCATTAACACAGCGTCAAACTCCAGATTAAACTCATATCATTCTTCATTTCCTAGGAGACAGAGTTATCTCATACGATTAATCTTTAAGCTGGAAAGTTTAGGGGATTGTCTAAATGGTTTAATTCACTCTTGTCCCCAGTTGCCTCACACTGTATCTACAGGGTGGGCCATTTATATGGATACACCTTAATAAAATGGGAATGGTTGGTGATATTAACCACCTCAGCCCCCCTAGCTTAAACACCCTTAATGACCAGACCACTTTTTACAATTCTGCACTACACTACTTTCACCGTTTACACTAATTTTACGCATTAGGATTCCGTGAGGGGTATGGTGAGTTTTGACACAAGTTAGTGGAATATGAGACTTTGTAAGAAAAAACAAAAAAACAAAAAAAATCAATTTCCGCTAACTTGTGCCAAAAAAGTAAATCTCAAATGGAGCCTTACAGGGGGGTGATCAATGACAGGGGGGTGATCAGGGAGTCTATATGGGGTGATCACCCCCCTGTCATTGATCACCCCCCTGTAAGGCTCCATTCAGATGTCCGTATGTGTTTCATGGATCCGTGGATCTGTAAAACACATACGGACATCTGAATTGAGCCTAACAGGGCGGTGATCAATGACAGGGGGGTGATCAGGGAGTCTATATGGGGTGATCAGGGGTTAATAAGTGACAGGGGGGGGGGGTGTAGTGTAGTGTGGTGCTTGGTGCTTCTTTACTGAGCTGCCTGTCTCCTCTGGTGGTCGATCCAAGCAAAAGGGACCACCAGAGGATCAGGTAGCAGGTATATTGGACGCTGTTATCAAAACAGCGTCTAATATACCTGTTAGGGGTTAAAAAAAATCACATCTACAGCCTGCCAGCGAACGATCCACTCTCTTACCTTCCGATCCTGTGAACGCGCGCGCCTGTGTGCGCGCGTTCACAGGAAATCTCGCATCTTGTGAGATGACGCATATATGCGTGACTGTGCCTGGGACAGCTGCCTCCGGACCGCGATCCTGCGTTAGGCCGTCCGGAGGCGGTTAACTTCCTGTTTGTGGCACATTAGTATATGTGAGGGGGGAAACTTTTCAAGATGGGTGGTGACCATGGCGGCCATTTTAAAGTCGGCCATTTTGAATACAACTTTTGTTTTTTCAATAGGAAGAGGGTAATGTGACACATCAAACTTATTGGGAATTTCACAAGAAAAACAATTGTGTGATTGGTTTTAACGTAACTTTACTCTTTCATGAGTTATTTACAAGTTTATCTTTGTTTACAGCCATTAACATGTCGCCGAGGTTAACACGTGCGGAGCGGAAAGAAATTGTGTTGATGTCTGGTAAACGCAGTAACCGGGTCATTGCAGCAGATTTCAATGCAAGACAGCCTACAAGACCACCCATCTCCCATGCTACAGTTAGCAAACTGCTTGCTAAGTTTCATGAAACTGGTTCAGTGTTGGATTTGCCAAAATGTGGACGCATAAAATCTGTCACTAATAAAGAAACATCAGTGGCTGTCCTAGCTTGATTCAGCAAGAGCCCACAGCGTAGCACTCGCCGCATGTCACTGGAGAGTGGCATTACTCGAACATCCCTTCGGCGGATATTAGCTACTCACAAATGGCACCCTTACAAACTCCAGCTACTGCAGCATCTCAACGAGGATGACCCAGATCGGCACACCGAATTTTCAGAATGGGCAAAACAAAAATTGGAACAGGACCCTCAGTTTACGCAGAAGATTTTGTTCAGTGATGAGGCAAACTTTTATGTGAATGGTGAAGTTAACAAACAAAACCACCGCTATTGGTCTCACACTAACCCACATTGGATAGATCCCTCCAAGACTGTTGGAACCAAAAAATTGATGGTACGGTGAGGTACAGTATAGACCAAAAGTTTGGACACACCTTCTCATTCAAAGAGTTTTCATTTTTTTTCATGACTATGAAAATTGTAGATTCACACTGAAGGCATCAAAACTATGAATTAACACATGTGGAATTATATACAAAACAAAAAAGTGTGAAACAACTGAAAATATGTCATATTCTAGGTTCTTCAAAGTAGCCACCTTTTGCTTTGATTACTGCTTTGCACACTCTTGATGAGCTTCAAGAGGTAGTCACCTGAAATGGTCTTCCAACAGTCTTGAAGGAGTTCCCAGAGATGCTTAGCACTTGTTAGCCCTTTTGCCTTCACTCTGCGGTCCAGCTCACCCCAAACCATCTCGATTGGGTTCAGGTCCGGTGACTGTGGAGGCCAGGTCATCTGGCGCAGCACCCAATCACTCTCCTTCATGGTCAAATAGCCCTTACACAGCCTGGAGGTGTGATTGGGGTCATTGTCCTGTTGAAAAATAAATGATGGTCCAACTAAACGCAAACCGGATGGAATAGCATGCCGCTGCAAGATGCTGTAGTAGCCATGCTGGTTCAGTATGCCTTCAATTTTGAATAAATCCCCAACAGTGTCACCAGCAAAGCACCCCCACACCATCACACCTCCTCCTCCATGCTTCATGGTGGGAACCAGGCATGTAGAGTCCATCCGTTCACCTTTTCTGCGTCACACAAAGACACAGTGGTTGGAACCAAAGATCTCAAATTTGGACTCATCAGACCAAAGCACAGATTTCCACTGGTCTAATGTCCATTCCTTGTGTTCTTTAGCCCAAACAAGTCTCTTCTGATTGTTGCCTGTACTTAGGAGTGGTTTCCTAGCAGATATTCTACCATGAAGGCCTGATTCACACAGTCTCCTCTTAACAGTTGTTCTAAGAGATGTGTCTGCTGCTAGAACTCTGTGTGGCATTGACCTAGTCTCTAATCTGAGCTGCTGTTAACCTGCGATTTTTCTGAGGCTGGTGACTTGGATGAACTTATCCTCCGCAGCAGAGGTGACTCTTGGTCTTCCTTTCCTGGGGCGGTCCGTATGTGAGCCAGTTTCTTTGTAGCGCTTGATGGTTTTTGTGACTGCGCTTGGGGACACTTTCAAAGTTTTCCCAATTTTTCGGACTGACTGACCTTCATTTCTTAAAGTAATGATGGCCACTCGTTTTTATTTACTTTTTTCTTGCCATAATACAAATTCTAACAAACTATTCAGTAGGACTATCAGCTGTGTATCCACCTGACTTCTTCACAACGCAAATGATGGTCCCAACCCCATTTATAAGGCAAGAAATCCCACTTATTAAACCTGACAGGGCACACCTGTGAAGTGAAAACCATTTCAGGTGACTACCTCTTGAAGCTCATCAAGAGAATGCCAAGAGTGTGCAAAGCAGTAATCAAAGCAAAAGGTGGCTACTTTGAAGAACCTAGAATATGACATATTTTCAGTTGTTTCACACTTTTTTGTTATGTATATAATTCCACATGTGTTAATTCATAGTTTTGATGCCTTCAGTTTGAATCTACAATTTTCATAGTCATTAAAATAAAGAAAACTCTTTGAATGAGAAGGTGTGTCCAAACTTTTGGGCTGTACTGTATATGGGGTACAAAGATAGTGGGGCCATTCTTCATCAATGGAAACCTCAAGGCCACTGGATATGCGAAATTGCTACAAGATGAGGTGTTTCCCTCTTTATGCACTGAAGCTGGCACGTTCCCTGAGTTTTTCCAGCAAGATGGTGTACCACCACATTATGGGTGTCAGGTCTGAGCATTCCTAGATGAACAGTTTCCTGGAAAGTGGATTGGTCGTCGTGGGCCAGTTGAATGGCCCCCAAGGTCTCCCGATCTGACCCCCTTAGACTTTTATCTTTGGGGTCATCTGAAGGCAATTGTCTATGCTGTGAAGATACGAGATGTGCAGCACCTGAAACTACGGATACTGAAAGCTTGTGCTAGCATTTCTCCTGCGGTGTTGAAGAGTGGGAGAAGAGGGTTGCATTGACAATCCAACACAATGCGCAGCACATTGAACACATTTTATAAGTGGTCAGAAACTTGTAAATAACTTATGAAAGAATAAAGTTACGTTAAAACCAAGCACACCATTGTTTTTCTTGTGAAATTCCCAATAAGTTTGACGTGTCACATTACCCTCTTCTTATTGAAAAAACAAAAGTTGGGTTCAAAATGGCCGCCATGGTCACTACCCATCTTGAAAAGTTTCCCCCCTCACATATACTAATGTGCCACAAACAGGAAGTTAATATAACCAACAATTTCCATTTTATTAAGGTGTATCCATATAAATGACCCACCCTGTATTATAAGTGCCTTATTCTGATACTTCTTTTTCTTTTCTCTATGTGAAATAGCCAGTTCTTTTCTTAATCTCTATATGTTTTAGTGAATGGTGCAGGCTCCATCGAGTGTAACCCAGCTTGTACTTTTGTTTTTGTTCTGCAGTCTTCTACTAGTTGGAGTCCGACTTTTGGCCCATACTGAGGCCTAGTAGTTGTTTTTCTCCCTTGTGCTAGGATGCAGGGAGTCCTATTTAGTTCTTCTCTCACCTTAGAATGTACCCAATGCCTCATGCAGGGATAGCTATTCCTGGGAAGTGCTTTATTTGCACTATTGCAACGTTTATGTATTTTTCGCGTGTTTTGTCTCGTGTTGTTCTTCCATCCTTCTGTCTCCACTCCCCTCCTCATATTATGTGTATTCCTAGTGTAAGGGTTTAGGTAGCGGGGTTGTCGTCTCCTGGGTAGACGGCACAGTTTAGCACACCGTAGAAAATTTAGTACAAACAGCAGGAAATTATTTTAACTGTCCTCAGCTGGTTTTATTGTCACTGTGAGGTACAGAACATAAAATAAAATATAACAAACAAAAATTCTCTGCCTGTGCGGGTCTAAGTATACAGCAGGAAACCTCATTGGTCCAGTGCCAGCCTAATACCTGGCACCAAACAAAACAGCAAGACCGTACCTCTTGATGTGCTCTCAAAGGCTCCAAGCAGATGACCTGTTCCCAGGCTGAGAGCAAGGTGTGACTAGGCTCCTGACTTTAAATAAGGCCAGCCCACCTGTGAGATGGGGAAACAGCTCTCATTGTCTGAACACTGTTTGTATAGATTAAATTAAATGATCTGGACTGACATTGTGCTGTCCACAAGATGCAGCTGTTTCCTAAACTCAGCTAACATGCTGAATATATTTCCATATTTATGAGAGGTGGAGTTACTCAGAGCCTGGAGAGGAAGAGAAAAGGAGCAGCCATCTTAGATGGGAGCTGAGACTGAGGAACTGTGTCAGCAGAGGATCCGACGGCATCCAAGTGTGAGAGCATCCCTCAGTGACCAGAGCGGCAGCTAAGTGAAGCTGATTGTGTCCAAGAGCCTGAACCTGACCAGAGGAATGAGGATTGCTTCCAGGAACGCTGATGAGAGCTGAGGAGCAAAGCAACATACAATGCGGGAGCGCATGCTTGTTGGAGAGGCATTTGTTCTGTTCAGAGTCACCAGTGGATGCAGAGCAGACCCGGGTCGGTAAGATCATGCACGCACCTTATTACAGTGTTGGTGCCTAGAGACTGAGACCAGGCTTGTAGTTAGTTAGTTAGGGTCTCTGTTTGTGTCAGGCCACAAGTGTTGCTACTGTTCATTGCAAGGACTCCATAATTTAAAGGGACATTTCACACTGGAAAGCTGATAAACTTCCCACAAACTCAAGCCAGGCTGATGTTTTGCTCAGAAGGAATACTCAGGCACAGGCTACAAGAACAGTTATGAGAGGGAGAATACTGTAAAGCACTGTAAGATTGTAAGTTGTTGTGCGCTGCACCACAGGCTAGCCAGTACCACACACCCATACAGTTGTTCTTGATCTTTTAGAGTAATAACAGGTAAGGGGTGGCAGTTTAGTTGTGCCCACCAGTAGGTAAATTACCATGCTTTCCTACTGCATCCATCGGAGGGCGCCGCGCTGTGCAGCACAAGGGTCTCAGCCTTCGGGCTGGGTGTATGTAAATTTAGTGTATGTTCCTAGCATTTGTGGTTGTGTTCATTACCGTGTTTTAGTAAAATTCTGTTTTGGCAAAAGTTGGTGGTGGAGTTGTTTTCCTGGTTCGTGACTTCGCTGTATCGGCTTACACACCTGTGGACTAATTAATACGGACAGCCCAAGACTGTCTGGATGGAGTGAGGGCCACCCTTCTTTCCCCACTCCAGTAACACAGGCCCTGAAAGCAGGTTTTCAACAAACCCTAATACAGAGATGACTGCACATTTCTGTCATTCACATACCCTGGTTGCTTTTAATAAAACCATGAGGAACCTTGCACCACTTCTCCGCAGGGACCAGTATTCTGGATGCACTGGGAGCGCATCTCACTGGAACACACTGGGGTCATTCGGTTGAATGGTGATGGGACTGGGTTTTGCCATGCCAGGTGACCTGTAGTTACACAACACTGTGTTCTTATTTTACTAATCATGGTTAAGTGTGTTACCTTGAATGTCAAAAGGCTCAACTCCAACATCAAAACGAGACTTTTGTTCTCGGAGTTGAAATCCCTCAACGCAGAAGTAGTATTTATGCAAGAGACACACTTAAATTACACAGACTCCTTCCGATTTGCAGTGCGTCATTATGCCACAGTCTATTCGGCCAGGCTCTCCCATCGCAAGGCCAGGGAGGTGATATTGGTTTCCATTTGATGCCCTATCACTATAGTTGCTTGCAATTTAGATCTCCACTCTTCAACTGGATCAAAACAGCCTTGTGTTAGCAAGGGTGTACCTCCTTAGTATACATATCAACAAAAAGAGAATCGGTACAACGTATTACCCAATAAAGTAAAATTTTATTATGACATAAAACTACATACAAACATAAATGTAGAGACCATACAGTGTGCCTTAGGAGCCAGTCCACAGTAACTCGGCCGCCAGCACATATAATATCGTATGATTTCCTCAATCACAGTGAGGGTGCTGTGGGTGCAGAGTCTAGATCAGCATATATTATTCAAAGCTGAGTCGAGCTATAACAGCACAACCATCTCAATGGTGAGGCAGATCTAACATATGTGAACATCGAGTATAAGAAACCTGATCGATACAACATCATACCTGATCGTATACACACACTGTATGTTTTAAACCACGTTGTTCCAAAAATTGTTAGGTGATTTATAGTCTTTATGGATTAAAACTCAACTCTGCGTCAACTATGTAATTTTCCATGGGAGTTTTGCCATGGATCCCCCTCCGGCATGCCACAGTCCAGGTGTTAGTCCCCTTGAAACAACTTTTCCATCACTACTGTGGCTAGAAAGAGTCCCTGTGGGTTTTAAAATTCGCCTGCCTATTGAAGTCAATGGCGGTTCACCCGGTTCGCGGACATTTGCAAAAATTCGTGCTCGCCGTTCGCAAACGGAAAATTTTATGTTCGCGACATCTCTACCCACCAAGTTCCTCAATATCCTCCACTGAGGCCAGCCAGTCAAGTTCTAAGGCACCTCCCGCACAGCAGGCAAAGAGAAGGCCGTCAAGAGGCACAGTGTTGGTGGTGTGTGGAAATTACAGACACTTCGCCAGAGGGTGTCGGAGTGGTCCGTCTGGACACCCAGAACTGTTGTTAAACTTCCATCCACCGCAGTAGTGGGGCGTACTGCAGGGTAGGTGGAGAGCCAAGTTACCCAGCATTGCTCCGAACACCTGATCGCAGGGTGTCCCATCATACAAGCCGAATTTGAAGGTATTCCTGTCAAATGCTTAGTGGATAATGGGTCATAGGTAACGACTATGCCTGAGTCATACTTCAACCGTTACTTTCAAGCGCTTGCCAAGCCAGAGCGAGAGACATTGGTCCAGGTTACAGCGTCTAATCAACAACAGATCCCTGTCACGTGAGTCGTGTGGATGAATGTACGGCTATGTGGACAAGAAGTGGGGAGAAAAGGTATCCTGCTGGTCCCTGAGACGTTCAAATGGAATGTACCGGTCATAATAGGCATAAATATTCTGCGAGAATTGGACCAGATCATGTTTACTAAATGGGGCCCGGATTTTTGGAAGCAAGCCACTCCACACAAACCCACGCTGAAAGCATTTCAACGGTTGATCCGATTCTGTGGGACACAGAAGAGTGTCCCAACACATTGTCTGTGGGAACTATCCGAGTGCCGAGAAGGGCTACCCTCACCCTCCCTCCTGGTCGAGAGATTGTACTGACAGTGCGCCTGGGAACCTTCCGCAAACTTGAAGGTATGGAGGTGATCATTGGACCAGTAGGCCTAGGGGAGCTAGGCCAGGGATGCCTAGACACTGACAGTGGTCCAGAATGGACGAGTACCCATAAGAGCTGTGAATCTGAGACATCTACAAGTTTCCTTGACTCCAGGAGTGGAACTGGCTCGTGTGTACCTACATCGGGGATAAGTGCTGAGTCGGAGAGAAGTGACTCTAGCTCCGGTAGGTGAGACTGTTTGGACCCTGGCAGTTACTGCCAGCGCAGAAGAGGCGCTGACCCCAGAATGGAATGGGAGAGCCATCTTGGACCAAATGGAGATAGATGTGAAGGCTCTCAGTTCGAACCACTTGCGAGCAGTTGAAACCATGCTGAGGGAGAATCAGACTGCGTTTGCCCGCTATTCCGATGACTTTGGCTGCACAGATGCTATCACGCATGAGATACAGGCGGGGGACACTCCTCCAATTTGGGAGAGATATCGGCAGATTCAGCCAAAGTTGTACCAGGAAGTGAAGACATTGTTGAAACAGATGATAGATTCCAGAGTGGTGTGGGGTAGCCAGAGCCCTTGGGCAGCCCCAGTGGTGCTTGTAATCGATTTTGTGTGGATTACTGGCGGTTAAATGCGTGCACTGCATGAGACGCATACCCTCTGCCTCACATTGAGGAGTCTGACGGCTCTGGGACCTAAATTTTGAAGCCACTCTGATATACCTGGACAATATCATTGTGCTACTTTTCAAGAACACCTGAATCGACTAGGGCAGGCACTCGAGTGTCTGCGATGCCATGGCCTGAAGGTAAAGTCAAAGAAGTGTCATCTCTTCATGAGGGAGATCGAGTACTTGGGCCATACGGTGTCCCAAGACAGAGTGCTGCCATCCCAAGACAAAGTGGCTGCAATACAAGAATGGCTAATGCCCAGAACGCTGCGGGAGTTGAAGGTCTTCCTTGGACTGACCGGGTATTACCGGTGGTTCATTTAGGACTACGAAAAGATATGATTTGTTGAGAAAAACGGCTGGGAGACCCAAGGGGCAAAGTGTTCCCTAAGGGACAGAAGCAGGAGGAGGCCTTCCAAGCCCTGAAAGAAGCCCTGACATCGGCCCCCATCTTGGCTTATGCCGACTTCGACAACCCATTCTTCTTATCTACTGATGGCAGTCTCTACGGACTCGGGGCAGTCCTGTCGCAGGTACAAGATGGACACGAAAGAGTTATCGCCTATGCCAGTAGGTCCCTGTGGGATACAGAGCGAAACCCCCACAACTACAGTTCCTTTCGGCTGGAACTCCTTGCCCTGGTGTGGGCCATGACTAAAAAGTTTGCGGGATATCTGACAGGGGCTAAGATCTTTGTACGGACTGACAACAACCCCCCTGGCCCCATCTGGACACTGCCAAGCTGGGATCCCTGGAGCAACGTTGGGCAGCTTGCCTTGCAATAGAATTGAGCGAACACCTGGATGTTCGGGTTCAAGAAGTTAAGGCCGAACTTCACGGAGATGTTCGGGTTCGGGATCCGAACCCGACCCGAACTTCGTCCTGAACCCGAACCCCATTGAAGTCAATGGGGACCCAAACTTTTCGGCACTAAAAAGGTTGTAAAACAGCCCAGGAAAGGGCTAGAGGGCTGCAAAAGGCAGCAAAATGTAGTTAAATCCCCTGCAAACAAATGTGGATAGGGAAATGAATAAAAATAAAAATAAATAAAAAATTAATCAATATCAATTGGAGAGAGGTCCCATAGCAGAGAAACTGGCTTAATGTCAGCAGAAAATCAGTCTTCATGTCATAGCAGAGAATCATGCTTCGCATCACCCACCACTGTAACAGTCCATTGTCAGATATTTAGGCCCTGGCACCCAGGCAGAGGAGAGAGGTCCCATAACAGAGATTCAGGCTTCATGTCAGCAGAGAATCAGTCTTCATGTCATAGCAGAGAATCATGCTTCACGTCACCCACCACTGTAACAGTCCATTGTCAAATATTTAGGCCCTGGCACCCAGGCAGAGGAGAGAGGTCCCATAACAGAGAATCTGGCTTCATGTCAGCAGAGAATCAGTCTTCATGTCATAGCAGAGAATCAGGCTTCACGTCACCCAACACTGGAACAGTCCATTGTCAGATATTTAGGCCCAGGCACCCAGGCAGAGGAGAGAGGTCCCATAACAGAGATTCAGGCTTCATGTCAGCAGAGAATCAGTCTTCATGTCTTAGCAGAGAATCATGCTTCACGTCACCCACCACTGTAACAGTCCATTGTCAGATATTTAGGCCCCGGCACCCAGGCAGAGGAGAGAGGTCCCATAACAGAGATTCAGGCTTCATGTCAGCAGAGAATCAGTCTTCATGTCATAGCAGAGAATCAGGCTTCACGTCACCCAACACTGGAACGGTCCATTGTCAGATATTTAGGCCCAGGCACCCAGGCAGAGGAGAGAGGTCCCATAACAGAGATTCAGGCTTCATGTCAGCAGAGAAATTAAAGTAGGCCTGATACAGCAGAAACCACTAATTTAGGAAATTGCTAAGTTGGGAATTGTATTTCAACCCAGAACAAAAACTGTGCTTTGACGGACACAAAATAACTTGACCAGCTACAGCAATAACCACAGATTTAGCTGAATATAAATTTGAGGCCTATTATTTAGGCGCTGGGTGACAGGTATACGTTTACAGACAGAATTAGACTTGGATATGCACAGTAGCGTGTGTGTGAAGTTATTGAGAATGACCCTATCAGCACCTTGAATCTAATATACCCTTTTATGGATAGATTTAAAGTAGGCCTGATACAGCAGAAACCACTAATTTAGAGAATTGCTAAGTTGGGAATTGTATTTCAACACTGAACAAAAATATATCCTTTGCCAGACAGCAGACAGTATTACAATTGGCTGGCCACAGCTGAAACACCAGATTTAGGGTACTGCTATTTTGGCAATTGTATTTCACCCCTCAATAAAATAGCAAGCACAGCCAAGCCCCTGATGTAGGATATAGCCAAAAAATAACCACACTATTGATGGTTAAATGCACTTGGTGACAGCTTGCCCCTGATGTAGGATATAGCCAAAAAATAACCACACTATTGATAGGTTAAATGCACTTGGTGGCAGCTTGTGCTGGCTTACCACAAGACACAAAATGGCCGCCGATCAGCCCAGAAAAAAAGTGACTGAAAAACGCTCTGTGCAGCCTAAAAACAGTGAGCAATTGAATAGTAGCAGTTCAATGATCCACAGCTGTAGATCGATCACTGACTTAAGTGTTTTGGAGGAGTTAATCACTGCCTAATCTTGCCCTAACAGTCGCAGCTGCAACCTCTCCCTACACTGTTCAGAGCAGAGTGACGTGCGGCGCTACGTGACTCCAGCTTAAATAGAGGCTGGGTCACATGCTGCACTGGCCAATCACAGCCATGCCAATAGTAGGCATGGCTGTGATGGCCTCTTGGGGCAAGTAGTATGACGCTTGTTGATTGGCTGCTTTGCAGCCTTTCAAAAAGCGCCAAGAAAGCGACGAACACCGAACCCGGACTTTTACGAAAATGTTCGGGTCCATGTCACGGACACCCCAAAATTCGGTACGAACCCGAACTATACATTCGGGTTCGCTCATCCCTACCTTGCAAAGTATGATTTCTCAATTTGCTACCGCTCCGCTACAGAGAACACTAATGCCGATGGTCTGTCGAGGGTCACTTTTGAAACTCCGGAAGGGGATCGCGATGAACAAAAAGAAGAGGATGAAACTTCAGACTTCCGCAAGTTCTCACCTCCAGCAGTCGTGGCACAGACAAGTGGGAAAGGCTGTGCTCTACCCAAGACTTTAGGGAGAACGAATGGGGGCGAATGCAAGATGAAGATGTTGGACTGCGACAGATGAAAGGCTAGGTAACCCAGCAAAGGAAACCCAACAGAGAAGAAAGGACTGACCTTAATGCCAAGATGAAGTCCATTCTACATCAATGGGACAGACTGGAAGTTCACTGAGCTGTTTTGTACCGCAAGTGGCAGCAGCCTGCTGATCTAGAGGTTAAGTGGCTGTCACGAATGTAGTAGGGGAGAACACCAAAAGACAACAAGAAGAAAGAGGAAAAACACAAGGCCTCACCTCTAGGAAAGGAAAAGGTCACCACCTATAAAACCCTGCTCCTGGCCCTAACTCCTATCCGTATAGGCACCTCTCAATGGTAGAAATGCCCATACACAGGGACCTGGAAAACCCTGTTAACTCTCGGATGCCCTAAAGGTAATGACAGTGCAGAGACAACCTGTTCCTTCCCTGGTGAAGGAACCAGCGTCTCGCTGAGGCCTAGTAAACAACTGGGGGGGGGGGGGGGGGAATACAAAACACAATAAGCGGAACACTTAACTTCTGAGGATGATGGATGAAAAGGACTTCAACAAGAACCACACTCCAGCTCTTCCAAAACCAAATGAAGCTATCCAGAGCAAGGAGTGATGGGTAAAGTCAGAATAAATAGGGAGAGGTAAAGGTCACATGATCCACATCTGAACAGGAGGTGTGGACATACCAGCAACACACACCCCTTCTACGGGTGACCTCTGGGCACCCAGGACCGACCAACCAGGATGAGCTCTGTGGAATGCTCTCACCGGATGACTAGCATTAACATCGGTCGCTGGAACCCACATTCTCTCCTCTGTTCCGTACCCTCTCCGAGATACTGGAGGGATCTCCGTAGAACTCGGGAGTCCACAATCCTGCTGATCTGAAATTCTAAATTGCTGTCCACTATGACAGGAGTAGGAGGTAAGGAGGACGGCTCAACAGGTTCAACACCTTTCTTTAACAATGATTTATGAAATACATTATGGATTTTCAAAGCCTGAGGAAGTTCAAGATGGAAGGCTACAGGGTTAACAATAGAAGTGATCTTATATGGACCAATAAATCTTGGGCCCAACTTCCAAGAAGGTTCCTTTAATTTAATGTTTCTTGTAGACAACCACACAGAATCACCCACTCTTGGGTCCGGACCACTCATACGTCTCCGTATGCTTATACCTGTTGCCCATCTTTTTCAGATAATTTTGGATTTTCCGCCAAATAGAAGAGAAAGAGGAAAATCGTTCCTCCTTAGGAATGTATCACGACCGGCGTGCCTATCACATACGTGACACAAAGGGAGGCTCTGTCCAAGGGAGAGGGAAAGGTGGTGACCCCTATCTCACCTTGAGGCTGGCACCTGACTGCCCTGACGTCCCTAGACGGGTTCCTCACCCGTACGCCGATCGCGTGCCTAAAACCCTGGCTTTCCCTAAGATGAGCCCTAGATAGTGAATAGGGCGGTGGGAACACTAGTCCGCACCACTAACTCTAAAGGAAAACACCAAGGGGAGGACAGACAATACAGACAACATATAATCCCAGGTGGACGACAACAGAAGACAACAAAAAGCCCAACAGGGATCCGGAGGGTAACACTCTGGAACAACAACCAGGATTCACAGCTCCAGTTGGTCAGTATAGAAGTCCAGGCAGGAAGCTCTATATCTGGCAACCAGAGAAGTGAGAGAGGAGAATATAAGGAGATTGGGAGTGACAGACAAGAAACAGCTGAGGAGGAGAAGCTACGGATCCCTGAGTGAGACAAAAAGGATAGTAAGGCAAACACAGAAAACTATCATTAAGAAACAGCGTGATCTTTAGACATAGAGCACGCAGCCACCCACTGCGACTTCCTGACCCCGGGTATAACGGAGTCAGGTGTGGCTCTTGACACCCTCGTGACAGTACCCCCCTTTCTACGAGGGGCCTCCGGACACTCAGGACCAGGTCTTTTAGGATGAGAGTCATGGAAAGCCTGAACTAACCTGTTGGCGTTTACCTCTGACGCTGGAACCCACATTCTTTCCTCGGGGCAGTAACCCTTCCAATGCACCAGATACTGAAGAGAGCGGCGGACCAGACGAGAATCAACAATTTTGGATATTTGAAACTCCAGATTACCATCCACAATAACAGGAGGGGGTGGCAGTGGTGATGGTTCTAGAGGTGGAACATACTTCTTGAGTAACGACTTATGGAAGACGTTATGGATCTTAAAAGTCTGAGGTAGCTCCAGGCGAAAAGCCACAGGGTTAATGACGGCTACTATTTTGTAAGGACCAATGAACCTTGGATCCAGTTTCCAAGAGGGAACCTTCAACTTAATATTCCTAGTAGATAACCACACATAGTCATTCACTCCCAGGTCCGGACCTGACGAGTAGTTCCTCCTAGCTGCATAGGCTCTTCTAGGTCCGTACAGACTAACTGCTGCTTGGGAGAGGTTACCAATTGCTCAGGAATTTTCAATCTCTCCCTAAGACGTCTATCTATTCTGATAGAGAGGGACATAACAGCATCAAGGGAAAGGGGAGTCTCATACAGCGCAAGCGCATCCTTAACCCTTTCGGATAACCCAGAGCAGAACTGACTCCTGAGAACCGGGTCGTTCCACTGAGTATCCGTAGCCCACCTACGGAACTCTGAGCAATATTCCTCTGCTGGCTGATCTCCCTGTAGGAGTCTCCGTAACTTCGACTCAGCCAGGGCGACTCGGTCAGGGTCATCATATATGAGACCCAAGGCCCCAAAAAATTAATCCACTGACCGGAGAGCCTGGGAACCAGGGGGTAATATCACGATCGGCGTAACTGTCACATACGTGACACGGAGGGAGGAAAAGAGGGAGGCCCTGCCCTAGTGAGAGGGAAGGTGGTGACCCCTGACTCACCTTGCGTCTGGCACCTGGCTTCCCTGTCGTCCCTAGACGGGTTCCTCACCCGTACGCCGATCACGTGCCTAAAACCCTGGCTTTCCCTAGGATGAGCCCTAGATAGTGAACAGGGCGGTGGGAACACTAGTCCGCACCACTAGCTCTAGAGGAAAACACCAAGGGGAGGACAGACAATACAAACTAAACATATAATCCCAGGTGGGCAACAACAGGAGACAACAAAAGCCCAACAGGGATCCGGAGGGTAGCACTCTGGAACAACAACCAGATTCTCAGCTCCAGTGGGTCAGCATAGATGTCCAGGCAGGAAGCTCTATAACTGGCAACAAGAGAAGTGTGAGAGGAGAATATAAGGAGTTTGGGAGTGGCAGACAAGAAACAGCTGAGGAGGAGAAGCTACGGATCCCTGAGTGAGACAAAAAGGATAGCAAGGCAAACACAGAAAACAAACACTAAGAAACACCGTGATCTTTAGACATAGAGCGCGCAGCCACCCGCTGCGACTTCCTGACCCCGGGTATAACGGAGTCAGACGTGGCTCTTGACACCCTCGTGACAGTACCCCCCCTTTCACGAGGGGCCTCCGGACACTCAGGACCAGGTCTCTCCGGATGAGAGACATGGAAAGCCTGAATCAACCTGTTGGCGTTTACCTCTGACGCTGGAACCCACATTCTTTCCTCGGGACCGTAACCCCTCCAATGCACCAGATACTGAAGAGAGCGGCGGACCCGACGAGAATCAACAATTCTGGATATTTGAAACTCCAGATTACCATCCACAACAACAGGAGGAGGTGGCAGCGGTGATGGTTCTAGAGGTGGAACATACTTCTTGAGCAACGACTTATGGAAGACGTTATGGATCTTAAAAGTCTGAGGTAGCTCCAGGCGAAAAGCCACAGGGTTAATGACGGCTACAATTTTATAAGGACCAATGAACCTAGGACCCAGTTTCCAAGAGGGAACCTTCAACTTAATATTCCTAGTAGACAACCACACATAGTCATTCACTCCTAGGTCCGGACCTGGCGACCGTTTCTTATCGGCCATGCATTTGTATTTACCACTCATATTTTTCAAGTTAGCTTGCACCTTCTGCCATACCGATGAAAGAGATGAAGAAAACCGTTCCTCTTCGGGAACCCCAGAAGACCCCCCCTCTTTGAAAGTACAAAATTGGGGATGAAAACCGTATGCACCAAGAAATGGTGACTTGCCAGTGGATTCCTGACGGCGATTATTTATGGCAAACTCGGCTAACGGTAAATATGATGACCACACCTCTTGGTTTTCAGACGCAAAACACCTTAAATATGTTTCTAGGTTTTGGTTGGTACGCTCAGTCTGTCCATTCGACTGAGGATGGAAAGCTGAGGAAAAGGATAAGTGTACCCCTAAACGGGTACAAAAAGCTTTCCAAAACTTAGAAATAAACTGGGTTCCCCGATCCGAAACCACATCGGAAGGGACCCCGTGAAGCTTCACGATTTCACTGATAAACACCTGAGCAAGAGTCTTAGCATTAGGAAGTGCGGGTAGCGCAATAAAGTGTACCATTTTGCTAAACCTGTCTACTACTACCAAGATAACTGTTTTACCCGCAGACAAAGGTAAGTCAGTGATGAAATCCATTGATAGATGTGTCCATGGTCTATTGGGGATGAAAAGTGGCAATAAAGACCCTGCTGGACGTGTATGAGAGACTTTCGCGCGTGCACAAGTAGAACAAGTAGACACGAAATCTATTACATCCTGACGCAACCTTGGCCACCAAAAACGACGAGACAATAGCTCCAAGGTTGCTTTACTACCTGGGTGCCCAGCAAGTGCCGAATTATGATGTTCCTTCAATAACTCAAGACGCAGGTTTAACGGTACAAACAATTTCTCTGAGGGGCAAGAGGCCGGGGCGTCCCCCTGGGCCTCTAACACCTTTCCCTCTAGAACAGAGTGTACAGCCGAGACAACCACTCCTCTTTGTAAAATAGGTACCGGATCACTAACATTACCCCCTCCAGGGAAACTACGAGACAATGCGTCTGCCTTGGTATTTTTTGCCCCAGGACGATAGGTGATTACAAAGTTAAATCTGGTAAAGAATAGCGACCACCTAGCTTGTCTAGGGGTGAGACGCTTAGCCGATTCTAGGTACAGAAGGTTTTTGTGATCCGTAATTACCGTGACGGGGTGGATTGCTCCCTCTAAGAAGTGACGCCACTCTTCAAACGCCAGTTTAATCGCCAACAGTTCCCTATTTCCAATATCATAGTTCTTTTCTGCTGCAGATAATTTTTTGGAAAAGAAAGCGCAAGGACGCCATTTGCCAGGAGACGGACCCTGAGACAATACAGCCCCCACTCCCACCTCCGACGCATCAACTTCAACAATAAAAGGCTGGGAGACATCAGGTTGAATTAGAACAGGTGCCGAGGTAAATCTCTCTTTTAGAGAGGAAAATGCAATTTTAGCGGCGTCAGACCATTTAGAAAAATCAGTCCCCTTCCTAGTCATGTCAGTAAGGGGTTTAACGATCACTGAATAATTTTTAATAAACTTTCTGTAGAAATTTGCGAAACCCAAAAACCGTTGTAGAGCTTTAAGGTTCTCAGGAAGATCCCAATCTAAAATTGCCTGGACCTTCCCAGGATCCATACGGAAACCTGAAGCAGATAATAGATATCCCAGGAATTGTATTTCCTGAACGGCGAAGACACATTTTTCAATTTTCGCATATAATTTATTCGTCCGTAGGACCTGCAGTACTTGCCTGACATGTACTTCATGTGTTTTCAGATCAGCCGAATAAATTAAGATATCATCTAGGTATATGACTACAAACCTGCCGATGAGATGACTAAAAATATCATTAACGAAATGTTGGAAGACAGCAGGGGCATTGGTCAGACCGAAAGGCATGACTAAATTTTCGTAATGCCCCTCAGGGGTGTTAAAAGCTGTCTTCCACTCATCCCCTTCCTTGATACGAATCAGATTGTAGGCCCCCCTAAGATCAAGTTTGGAGAACCACCTAGCACCCGCAATCTGATTAAAAAGGTCAGGAATGAGAGGAAGAGGGTATGGGTCTCGGACGGTTATCCGGTTTAGCTCACGGAAATCTAGGCAAGGACGCAGGCCCCCATCTTTCTTTTTAACAAAGAAAAACCCTGCAGCCACGGGTGAAGAAGAGGGTCTGATGTGTCCCTTGGCCAGACTCTCGGAGATATAATCTTTCATGGCTTGTCTCTCGGGACCCGAAAGATTATACAACCTGGACTTGGGTAATTTTGCACCGGGAATCAGGTTAACCGGGCAATCATAAGGACGATGAGGTGGTAGCTTCTGACAACCCTTTTCAGAAAAAACGTCCTCAAAGTCCGAAATAAATGTAGGTAGGGAAGCTATGGAGGCGATTAAGCAATTGTTATTTAAGCAATTCTCTCTGCAATGCTCACTCCACTCCAATATCTCCCTGGCCTGCCAATCCACCACTGGATTGTGCGCTACCAACCAGGGAAGACCCAATACCACAGGAGAGGGAAGGCCCTCCAGAACGTAACATGAAAGACGCTCCTTATGGTGGTCCCCTACCCGAAGATGTAAGTTATGGACAACGTGAGTGAGGTTTCTCTGAGACAGAGGAGCAGAGTCAATAGCGAATATGGGAATGGGTCTCTGCAGCGTACAGAGAGACAAACCCATAGTGAGGGCAAAATGGGCATCTATCAAATTTACCCCTGCACCACTGTCTAGAAAAAAAGAAATAGACTCCATCTTAACACCAAAAACAATAACCGCTGGCAACACAAATTGAGATGTTCGTATGGAGGAAACGTATACCCCCCGGCTGACATCCTCCGCACAGCCTGGGGTTAGTAGTTTTCCGACGGTCTTTTGTTTTTGGGAAAGGAGGGACAGACATTAATGAAATGACCCTTCCCCCCACAGAAAAAACAAGCCCCCCACCTACGGCGAACCTCAGGAGGACGGACCTGACGAGAAGTTCCTCCTAGCTGCATAGGCTCATCTAAGTCAGTACAGACTAACTGCTGCTTGGGAGAGGTTACCGATTGCTCAGGAATTTTCGATCTCTCCCTAAGACGTCTATCTATCCTGATAGAGAGGGACATAACAGCATCAAGGGAAAGGGGGGTCTCATACAGCGCCAGCGCATCCTTAACCCTTTCAGATAACCCAGAGCAGAACTGACTCCTGAGAGCCGGGTCGTTCCACTGAGTATCCGTAGCCCACCTGCGGAACTCTGAGCAATATTCCTCTGCTGGCCGATCTCCCTGTAGGAGTCTCCGTAACTTCGACTCAGCCAGGGCGACACGGTCAGGGTCATCATATATGAGACCCAAAGCCCCAAAAAATCCCTCCACTGACCGGAGAGCCTGGGAACCAGGGGGTAACGAGAACGCCCAGGATTGCGGGTCCCCCTGAAGCAGGGAAATAACAATCCCCACCCGCTGTTCTTCATTACCTGAGGAGTAAGGGCGCAGCTTAAAATATAATTTGCAGGCCTCACGGAACGTCACAAATTTGTCCCTTCCCCCAGAGAATCTGTCAGGAAGAACAACCTTGGGTTCTGTAACAACCTGGTTACCCATAGCAACCGCTGGGCTTACGGTCTGCTGCATTTGCTGCTGTTGTTGGAGGACAGACGCCTTCAATCCTGCCACCTCCAAAGACAGGCCTTGAAGCTGTTTTGCCAAAGCAGCAATAGGATCCATATTGGATTCTAAGTAGAGAAAAAAAAATTAAATATATATATATTTTTTTTTTTTTTCTCAAAAAATAAGGGCCAGTTATAATATCACGATCGGCGTAACTGTCACATACGTGACACGGAGGGAGGAAAAGAGGGAGGCCCTGCCCTAGTGAGAGGGAAGGTGGTGACCCCTGACTCACCTTGCGTCTGGCACCTGGCTTCCCTGTCGTCCCTAGACGGGTTCCTCACCCGTACGCCGATCACGTGCCTAAAACCCTGGCTTTCCCTAGGATGAGCCCTAGATAGTGAACAGGGCGGTGGGAACACTAGTCCGCACCACTAGCTCTAGAGGAAAACACCAAGGGGAGGACAGACAATACAAACTAAACATATAATCCCAGGTGGGCAACAACAGGAGACAACAAAAGCCCAACAGGGATCCGGAGGGTAGCACTCTGGAACAACAACCAGATTCTCAGCTCCAGTGGGTCAGCATAGATGTCCAGGCAGGAAGCTCTATAACTGGCAACAAGAGAAGTGTGAGAGGAGAATATAAGGAGTTTGGGAGTGGCAGACAAGAAACAGCTGAGGAGGAGAAGCTACGGATCCCTGAGTGAGACAAAAAGGATAGCAAGGCAAACACAGAAAACAAACACTAAGAAACACCGTGATCTTTAGACATAGAGCGCGCAGCCACCCGCTGCGACTTCCTGACCCCGGGTATAACGGAGTCAGACGTGGCTCTTGACACCCTCGTGACAGGTAAAGAGAACGCCCAGGATTGCGGGTCCCCCTGAAGCAGGGAAATAACAATCCCCACCCGCTGTTCTTCATTACCAGAGGAGTAAGGGCGCAGCTTAAAATATAATTTACAGGCCTCACGGAACGTCACATACTTGTCCCTTCCCCCAGAAAATCGGTCAGGAAGAACAACCTTGGGTTCTGCAACAACCTGGTTACCCATAGCAACCGCTGGGCTTGCGGTCTGCTGCATTTGCTGCTGTTGCTGGAGGACCGACGCCTTCAATCCTGCCACCTCCAAAGACAGGCCTTGAAGTTGTTTTGCCAAAGCAGCAATAGGATCCATCCTGGATTCTAAATAGAGAAAAAAAAAAGAAATATATATATTTTTTTTTTTCTTCCCAAAAAATAAGGGCCAGATATAATATCACGACCGGCGTGCCTATCACATACGTGACACAAAGGGAGGCTCTGTCCAAGGGAGAGGGAAAGGTGGTGACCCCTAGCTCACCTTGAGGCTGGCACCTGACTGCCCTGACGTCCCTAGACGGGTTCCTCACCCGTACGCCGATCGCGTGCCTAAAACCCTGGCTTTCCCTAAGATGAGCCCTAGATAGTGAATAGGGCGGTGGGAACACTAGTCCGCACCACTAACTCTAAAGGAAAACACCAAGGGGAGGACAGACAATACAGACAACATATAATCCCAGGTGGGCGACAACAGAAGACAACAAAAAGCCCAACAGGGATCCGGAGGGTAACACTCTGGAACAACAACCAGGATTCACAGCTCCAGTGGGTCAGTATAGAAGTCCAGGCAGGAAGCTCTATATCTGGCAACCAGAGAAGTCAGAGAGGAGAATATAAGGAGATTGGGAGTGACAGACAAGAAACAGCTGAGGAGGAGAAGCTACGGATCCCTGAGTGAGACAAAAAGGATAGTAAGGCAAACACAGAAAACTATCATTAAGAAACAGCGTGATCTTTAGACATAGAGCGCGCAGCCACCCGCTGCGACTTCCTGACCCCGGGTATAACGGATTCAGACGTGGCTCTTGACATCCTCGTGACAGAATGCCGGAATTTTGAGCACCAGAAAATGTACCAAACTGTGGATGGAATCCATATGCCCTCAAAAACAGCGACTTATCAGTGGATACCTGTCTACAGTTATTTATAGCAAACTCAGCTAACGACAAAAATGAAGACCGCCCTTCCTGATTCTCTGAAACAAAACAGAATCTGGAAACAAACTGAGTCCCTCTATCGGATACCACATCAGAGGGAATGCCATGTAGTTGTCAACAAACATCTGTGCAGGAGATTTAGAATTGGGTAGACTAGGTAATGCAATAAAATGTGCCATATTACTAAAACGATCGACAGCCACCAGAATCAATTTTTTTCCCGAAGAATTAGGCAAATCTGTGATAAAATCCATGGACAAATGGGTCCAAGGTCTGGACGGGATAGGCAATGGAAGCAGAGATCCGGAAGGCCGAGTATGTGTCACCTTAGCACGTGCACAGGTACCACAGGCTGACACATAGTCCTCAACACACTTACGCAACCCTGGCCACCAGAATCTGCGAGAGATGAGATCGACAGTCGATCTGCTCCCACGGTGCCCAGAAAGCACCGTACAGTGATGTTCCTTGAACACCTTGTGGTGTAATTCGGAGGGAGCAAACAATTTCCCTGGAGGACAAGAGTCCGGAGCATCCTCCTGTGCCTCCAACATCTTAGCATCGAGATCAGGATAAAGAGCGGATATGACTACCCCTTCAGATAAAATGGGACTAGGGTCATTAGACTCACCCCTGCCCCCCCCCCCCCCCAGGAAAGCTATGCGACAAAGCATCCGCCTTGACGTTCTTAACCCCAGGGCGGTAAGTGACGATGAAGTTAAATCTGGTGAAAAACAATGACCATCTGGCCTGCCTTGGGTTCAGTCACTTAGCTGACTCCAGGTAGGCCAGATTCTTGTGATCTGTAATTACCGTAATAGGATAAATTGCTCCTTCCAACCAATGCCGCCATTCCTCAAACGCCAACTTAATGGCCAGCAATTCCCTATTCCCTACATCATAATTCCTTTCAGCAGTCGAGAGTTTTTTAGAGAAAAATGCACATGGGCACCATTTACTGGGTGAAGGACCCTGCGACAAGATTGCTCCTACCATTACCTCGGACGCTTCACCCTCAACAATAAATGGCTGAGACACGTCCGGTTGCACCAGAATAGGAGCCAAAGCAAAACATTCTTTCATAGTAACATAGTATATAAGGCTGAAAAAAGACATTTGTCCACCCAGTTCAGCCTGTTATCCTGCAAATTGATCCAGAGGAAGTAAAAAAAAAAAAACTGAGGTAGAAGACAATTTTCCCCACGTAAGGCGAAAAAAACTCCTTCCCGACTCCATTCAGGGAATCAGATAACTCCCTGGATCAACAACCCCTCTCTACTAGCTATAGCCTGTAATAGTATTACACTCCAGAAATACATCCAGGCCCAGTTTGAACTCTTTTAGTGAACTTACCATCACCACCTCCTCAGGCAGAGAGTTCCATAGTCTCACTGCTCTTACCGTAAGTGACGATGAAGTTAAATCTGGTGAAAAACAATGACCATCTGGCCTGCCTTGGGTTCAGTCACTTAGCTGACTCCAGGTAGGCCAGATTCTTGTGATCTGTAATTACCGTAATAGGATAAATTGCTCCTTCCAACCAATGCCGCCATTCCTCAAACGCCAACTTAATGGCCAGCAATTCCCTATTCCCTACATCATAATTCCTTTCAGCAGTCGAGAGTTTTTTAGAGAAAAATGCACATGGGCACCATTTACTGGGTGAAGGACCCTGCGACAAGATTGCTCCTACCATTACCTCGGACGCTTCACCCTCAACAATAAATGGCTGAGACACGTCCGTTGCACCAGAATAGGAGCCAAAGCAAAACATTCTTTCATAGTAACATAGTATATAAGGCTGAAAAAAGACATTTGTCCACCCAGTTCAGCCTGTTATCCTGCAAATTGATCCAGAGGAAGTAAAAAAAAAAAAACTGAGGTAGAAGACAATTTTCCCCACGTAAGGCAAAAAAAACTCCTTCCCGACTCCATTCAGGGAATCAGATAACTCCCTGGATCAACAACCCCTCTCTACTAGCTATAGCCTGTAATAGTATTACACTCCAGAAATACATCCAGGCCCAGTTTGAACTCTTTTAGTGAACTTACCATCACCACCTCCTCAGGCAGAGAGTTCCATAGTCTCACTGCTCTTACCATAAAGAATCCTCTTCTTTGTTTGTGTACAAACCTTCTTTCCTCGAGGCGCAGAGGATTTCCCCTTGTCACAGTCACAGTCCTGGAGATAAATAGATGATGGGAGAGATCTCTGTACTGACCCCTAATATATTTATACATAGTAATTAGATCTCCCCTCAGTCGTCTTTTTTCTAAAGTGAATAACCCTAATTTTGATAACCTTTTAGGGTACTGTAATTCCCTCATTCCCGTAATTACTTTAGTTGCCCTCCTCTGAACCCTCTCCAGCTCTGCTATGTCTGCCTTGTTCACAGGAGCCCAAAACTGTACACAGTACTCCATGTGTGGTCTGACCTGTGATTTGTAAAGTGGTAGGATTATGTTCTCATCACGGGCATCTATGCTCCTTTTGATGCAACCCATTATCTTATTGGCCTTGGCAGCAGCTGCCTTACACTGTTTTTTTACAGCTTAGGCTACTTTCACACCTGCGCTAGGTGCGGATCCGTCTGGTATCTGCACAGACGGATCCGCACCTATAAATGCAAACGATAGTATCCGTTCAGTGCGGATCCGTCTGCATAACAGCTTTTTCAGATCTGAGTTTATTAAAACTCAGATCCGACAGTATATTCTAACATAGAGGCGTTCCCATGGTGATGGGGATGCTTCAAGTTAGAATATACTAAGAACTGTGTACATGACTGCCCCCCGCTGCCTGGCAGCACCCAATCTCTTACAGGGGGCTGTGATCAACACAATTAACCCCTCAGGTGCCGCACCTGAGGGGTTAAATGTGTGTATCTCAGCCCCCTGATCGGGTGCTGCCAGGCAGCAGGGGCCAGACCCCACTCCTTCCCCAGTATTAAAAGTATTGGTGGCCAGTGTGGCCCCGACTCCCTCCCTCCCCAGTATTAAAAGCATTGGTGTCCAGTGCGGCCCCCCTCCCTCCCCAGTATTAAAAGCATTGGTGGCAGTGGCCACAGGCTAAGAACCCCCGCCCAGACCTGTCACTTACATTGTAAGTCAGGACGGATCCGTTCGGCTCCGCACCGCCAGGCAGACACCAAAATGCTGCAAGCAGCGTTTTGGTGTCCACCTCCAGAGCGGAATGGAGGCGGAACGGAGCCAAACTGATGCATTCTGAATGGATCCGCATCCATTTAGAATGCATTGGGGGTAAACTGATCCGTTTGGGGCCGCTTGTGAGAGCCTTGAAATGGATCTCACAGGCGGACCCTGAAACGCCAGTGTGAAAGTAGCCTTAGTTTGCTGTTCACTAAAATTCCCAAGTCATTTTCCATGTCAGTGTTACCCAGTGTTTTACCATTTAATATGTACAGGTGACTTGCATTATGCCTTCCCATGTGCATAACCTTACATTTATCAGTCTTAAAGAGGACCTTTCACCAGAATTAAACTTCTAAAGTAACTATACAGGCATGTAGAGCAGCGCCCAGGGACCCCCCTGCACTTACTGTTATACCTGGGGCACCGCTCCGTTCTCCCGTAAATGCCTCCGGTATCTTTACAGTTAGGCTCCACCCAGGGAAACCTGCCGTCGGCTCATTCTCCCATGCTGTAGCGCTGGCCAATCACAGCGCTCAGCTCATAGCCTGAGAGAGAAAAAAGCCTCTCAGGCTATGAGCTGAGCGCTGTGATTGGCCAGCGCTGCAGCATGGGAGAAGGAGGCGCCGGCAGGTTCCCCTGGGTGGAGCCTAACTGTAAAGATACCGGAGGCAATTACGGGAGAACGGAGCGTCGCCCAGGTATAACAGTAAGTGCAGGGGGTCCCTGGGCGCCGCTCTACATGCCTGTATAGTTACTTTAGAAGTTCTAATTCTGGTGAAAGGTCCTCTTTAAACCTCATCTGCCACTTCTCTGCCCAAGCCTCCAATCTCTCCAGATCCATTTGTAGCAGTATACTGTCCTCTTCCGTGTCAATTACTTTACACAGTTTAGTGTCATCTTCAAAAATGTATATTTTACTGTGCAAGCCTTCTACAAAATCATTAATAAATATATTGAAGATGATAGGGCCCAGTACTGACCCCTGAGGTACTCCACTAGTGACAGTGACCCAATCTGAGTGTGTACCATTAATAACCACCCTCTGTTTTCTATTACTGAACCAGTTACTTACCCACATAAAGATATTTTCTCCCAGTCTGAGCATTCTCATTTTATATACTAACCTTTTATGCAGTACAGTGTCAAATGCGTTGCAGAAGTCCAGATATACAACATCCATTGATTCACCGCTGTCAAGTCTAGAACTTACCTCCTCATAGAAACTGATTAAATTAGTTTGACATGACAGATCCCTCATGAAGCCATGCTGATATGGCATTATTTGCTTATTTTCATTGAGGTGCTCCAAGACAGCATCTCTTAGAAAACCTTCAGTTTACCCACGACAGATGTTAAACTTACCGGCCTATAATTTCCGGGCTCTGTTTGTTGACCCTTTTTGAATATTGGCACCATATTAGCTATGCGCCAATCCTGTGGAACACTTCCTGTCAGTATAGAGTCCTTAAATATCAGAAATAAGAGTCTGGCTATGACATTACTTCATTCTTTTAGGATACGGGGTTGTTTGACATCCGGTCCTAGCGTTTTGTCTATTTTAATATTTTTAAGATGCCGCTGTACTTCTTTCTGGTCTAGACAGGGCACTTTTAATGGGGAATTTACTTTTACATTCTGCATTTCATCTGACAGTTTATTTTCTTTAGTGAATACAGTGGAGAAAAAACATATTTAATAGCTTTGCTTTCTCCTCATCGCTCTCTGTAACTCCCCCCTCATCACTCTGTAAAGGGCCGACATCTTCAGATTTATACTTTTTACAATTTATATAATTTTAGGGTTAGTTTTATTCTCTTTGGCAATTAATCTCTCGGTCTCTAGTTTGGCCGCTTTTATTTGTTTTTTTACATATTCTATGTTTTTCCTTATAGTTTTTCAGTGCTTCCTCACTACCCTCCTGTTTTAGTAATTTAAATGCTTTCTTTTTGTCTATTTGTCTATTGCCTTCTTTACAGTTCTATTTATCCAAATTGGTTTCTTCTTGTTCCTTAACCCTTTATTCCCATAAGTTATGTACCTCTCACAATTAGATTTTAGAATGCTTTCAAATATATTCCATTTTGTGGCTGTATTTTATTTTAATTTTTTTAGGACTTTGTCCCAGTTAGTTAGGCCTATGGCCTCTCTTAGTTGGCTAAATGTATCTTTTTTGAAGTTTGGTATTTTTGTTCCTTCCTGAAGAAACACTCTTTTGAATGATAATTGGAAGGTTATTACTTTATGGTCACTATTTCCCAGGTGTCCCCCAACCTGCACATCTGTTGTTCTGTCAGGTCTATTGGTTAATACTAAGTCTAGTATGGCCGTCCCTTTAGTCGGGTCCTGAACCAGTTGGGAAAGGTAATTGTCTTTGGTTATTGCCAAGAACCTGTTTCCTTTATGAGATGTACAGGTTTCAGTTTCCCAGTCTATATCTGGGTAGTTGAGTCCCCCATAATAACAACCTCATTATGATTTGCCTCCTTGTCTATATCGTTTAGTAGTAGATTTTCTGTATATTAGGTGGTTTATAATAAACTCGTATTAATAATTTATTATTGTTTTTGCCTCCATGTATTTCTACCCACAGTGACTCCACATGTTCATGTCCCTCACTTGTATCTTCTCGGACTGTGGGCTTTAGACAGGACTTCACATAAAGGCAGACCCGTCTCCGGTTTTGGCGATCCTTTCTAAACAGACTGTAATCTTGTACATTAACCGCCCAGTTATAGCTATCATCCAGCCATGTCTCAGTTATTCCCACTATGTCATAGTCCTTCTCACACATCACAAATTCCAGTTCCCCAGTGTCATGCCTTGCTCGGACGGTGTGCGGAGGTCTGTCAGATTGGCAGCACGTGTCTAACCTTTTTGTTTGTTTTGGAATCATGCTGGATCCGCCTTCCTTCAGGTGCTCTGGGTGGGGTCATTGGCTTAAATTGCCTTCAATCCCAGAGGGCAGTGCGGTTTATAGATTTCTGTCTGGCCTTGGATTCAAGGAAGGAAGGATTGTCTGTTCCAGCTCAAATAAGTCTGATTTCTGTTTGTGTGGTTTGCGGTCTAGGTGTCACGGCTGAGGATGGGGAAAATCCTCAGCCGTGCGATGACAGCTGATGTCCGGTTGCTGCTCGGCCAGGGCAACAGAATTAGGGAGCTGGTCACCTCCTATAGCGTCCCTAATCTGACCCTAACTCCTATCTACATGGGCCGACCTTAAAGGTAGGAGGACCCATGCGCCGGAACCTAAGAGCCCTGACTTACCCTCCGTCCGGTCCCTAGCTAGGAGTCAGGGTAAGACGGCCTGTTCCTACTGGACACGGAGGAACAGGGGTCTCACGGGCCGAGTAGCCAGGAAAGGGGGAACACCAACAGTCTTATGGATATGGCAGGTGAACTAACTAGTTCCACCTACCTGCCACAGCCTTGCTGACTGGATCCCTGTGGACACAGGGATCCAGATCCATAAGCTGCACAAAAACCAAAGAGATAAGACATCAACCATACATCAGGGAAAGGAATCTTATGACCGGAAGGGTGGCCCTTATAAGAAGGATGGAATCCACAGGAGGCTGCTTCAGCCAAGCATGACTGAAAGCAACCTACTGAGCAGTGCTCCAGACACAGGCTTTATAGGGCTAAATGGCCACACCCACCGGACAGACACACCCTGTGACATCACACACACTGGGAAGAGGGTTAACCCTTCCAGCACCACAGGAAAGGAAAACACCGAACATACAGGGGAGGTGACCAAACTAAGATCACCCTGTGGCTGTTGCCTTTGACAACGACATGGGTGGCAGCCGTCCCGGGAGACATCCCGAAGGCCGAGACACTGCCACCACATGTACATAATACCAAACGTTGCCACGGGCAGCCACAGTGAAAGGACGATGTCCGTGCGCACCAAACATAAACTACAGTGCACACCAGACATACAAAACACAGTGCATCCACACACGCACACAACTCCCCGGGAACCGCACACAAAGCTGTTGTCCGCGGCAACCGCACTGAGGCCAACTACATTATGCCTCAGCTGCGGTTGACACAACAACCACAACCGCGGGCAACTGTATGCGGCTCCCAAGGAGTCACGGCCATAACCGTGGCCGTGACACTCCCACCCCTCAAAGCCCCCCACCGAAAAAAAAAACGAAACTGGTGAGGAACTCACACAAGGGGATGGGAGAAGGAGACGTCCACTCTCAGGACATGGTTCCCAGGAGGTCACTGTCAGCTGCTTCCTCTCCCAGCTCACACTAGCCAGTCCGATGAGGCCTGCAGCCCGCACCAGCGACAAGGGAATGGAACCACAGAGAGTGGACGAGGGGACTCTCCACTCACGTCCCCACTCCAGTCGCTGCCAGCAGACACTCCTAACCAGCACGCAGCCGGACCACTTACGGAGTGCTGCCAGCAAACGACCAGAGATGGGAACATGGAGAGGGACGAGGGATCACCAACACGGACACGGAAGGTACGGTGGCGGGGAAAAGCCACCATCCGTGCCGTTAACGGTGATCCCCCCGGGACGTTCTCCCTCCGGAGAACGCGCATGCAGGCCACAAGGAGATGGCACTGCATGCTGCACCCTCTTCCGAAGGTGTGCACACCGCACACCAAACAACACCACGTGCAAGAAATCAGGGGGACGCCAAAAGAGGCAACGGTGAGGGGAAGGCGAGGAAACGCCACTCACTGCGCTGTCAGAGGCGAAACCCCCAGAACGCTCTCCCTCCGAAGAGCGCGCATGCACCCCATCCGCAGACGGCGGTGCATGCTTTACCCTCTTTCGAGGGAATTCTCCAAGCAAGGAGCCATTCCGGTCATACTGTCACGGCTGAGGATGGGGAAAATCCTCAGCCGTGCGATGACAGCTGATGTCCGGTTGCTGCTCAGCCAGGGCAACAGAATTAGGGAGCTGGTCACCTCCTATAGCGTCCCTAATCTGACCCTAACTCCTATCTACATGGGCCGACCTTAAAGGTAGGAGGACCCATGCGCCGGAACCTAAGAGCCCTGACTTACCCTCCGTCCGGTCCCTAGCTAGGAGTCAGGGTAAGACGGCCTGTTCCTACTGGACACGGAGGAACAGGGGTCTCACGGGCCGAGTAGCCAGGAAAGGGGGAACACCAACAGTCTTATGGATATGGCAGGTGAACTAACTAGTTCCACCTACCTGCCACAGCCTTGCTGACTGGATCCCTGTGGACACAGGGATCCAGATCCATAAGCTGCACAAAAACCAAAGAGATAAGACATCAACCATACATCAGGGAAAGGAATCTTATGACCGGAAGGGTGGCCCTTATAATAAGGATGGAATCCACAGGAGGCTGCTTCAGCCAAGCATGACTGAAAGCAACCTACTGAGCAGTGCTCCAGACACAGGCTTTATAGGGCTAAATGGCCACACCCACCGGACAGACACACCCTGTGACATCACACACACTGGGAAGAGGGTTAACCCTTCCAGCACCACAGGAAAGGAAAACACCAAACATACAGGGGAGGTGACCAAACTAAGATCACCCTGTGGCTGTTGCCGCTGACAACGACATGGGTGGCAGCCGTCCCGGGAGACAGCCCGAAGGCCGAGACACTGCCACCACATGTACATAATACCAAACGTTGCCACGGGCAGCCACAGTGAAAGGACGATGTCCGTGCGCACCAAACATAAACTACAGTGCACACCAGACATACAAAACACAGTGCATCCACACACGCACACAACTCCCCGGGAACCGCACACAAAGCTGTTGTCCGCGGCAACCGCACTGAGGCCAACTACATTATGCCTCAGCTGCGGTTGACACAACAACCACAATCGCGGGCAACTGTATGCGGCTCCCAAGGAGTCACGGCCATAACCGTGGCCGTGACACTAGGCTATTTGTGTGTCTTCTGCCCCTTCTCCCCTTTCACAATCACAGGGATTCTAGGGTGTTTGCAGTCCAGGCACGAGGACACTTCATACTTACCATCAAGGTCTGAATGTGGGCTTAGCAGCATAGGGAGAGAAGTCAGGGATGTGCTAGGACGTGACCTGTCCCCAGCATCTAGCCTAGACACTTGTGTATTTGGTTGTCTGTGTATCTGAGATCCTGTCCACCGTGACACCCGGTTTTATTAGTCAGACTTCTGGCATTAGTATACAAACATTTAAGACGTTTATGTATATTTTTTACCTCACATATTTCCTTCTGAACTGTTCTAGTCCCTCCATCCATTCCTCCCCCAGCAGCAGAAATGGCCTATAATGCCGCATCAGACCAGATAGAAATATCAGCACCCTTCCTAGTCATGTCTGTTAAAGGTTTAACCACCGTTGAATAGTTCAAGATAAATTTATGGTAGTAGTTAGTAAACCCCCCAAAACCGCATAAGCGCCATTAGATTTTCGGGTCGATCCCAGTCCAACGCGGCACGGAGCTTCTCGGGATCCATACGAAAACCTGAGGATGAGAGCAGGTAACCCAGAAATTGCACTTCCTGTACAGCAAATACACACTTTTCCATCTTAGCATACAACTTATTCTCTCTTAGGATCTGTAGCACCTGTCTCGCATGATCCTGATGAGTCTCCATATTAGGTGAATAAATTAGTATGTGATCAATGTATACAACTACAAACCTCCCCACCAGATGATGAAAGATGTCATTGACAAAGTGTTGAAAAACCGCAGAAGCATTGGTTAACCCAAAGAGCATGACCAGGTTTTCCACTCATCCCCCTCCTTGATCCAACAAATCCAGAATTAAAGGAAGGGGGTAAGGATCACGGACAGTAATACGATTGAGCTCATGGAAGTCCAGACATGGCCTTAGGGTACCATACTTTTTCTTTACAAAGAAAAATCCATCAGCCACTGGGGACCTGGATGGTCTAATATGTCCCTTTGCCAAACTCTCGGTAATATACTCTTGAATGGCTTTTCTTTCGGGTTCCGAAAGAATAAACAACCAATATTTGGGCAATTTAGCTCCGGGAATAAGATTGACGGGACAGTCATACTCCCGGTGCGGAGGCAACTCCTGATTACCACTCTCGGAGAACACATCAGAAAATTCAGAAATGAACGAGGGAACAGTATTAGTGGTAACCATAGAGAACGATGCATTAAGACAGTTGTCCATGCAAAAATCACTCCAATCGAGAATCTGTCTCGCTTGCCAGTCGATGTTAGAGTTATGTTTGCTTAACCATGGTAGACCCAACACCAACGGTGCAGGCAGACCCTCCAACACATAACAGGGGATAGATTCCTGATGAATATCATACACTCTTAAATTAATGTCATTCACTACCTACAACAGGCATTTTTGGGTGAGAGGTGCTGAGTCAATTGCAAAGACAGAAATACTTTTCTCTTATGCATTAGTAGTCAACCCGTGAATGTGAACATACTGTCCATTAATTAAATTAACTCCTGCCTCACTGTCGATAAGTGCTTCGATTTTCACAGGTTTGGACTCTAGTGCCACCTTGGCAGACAGGAGAAAACGGGTACTACCAGTAAAAGACAAAAGTAGGTTTTCTTGCTCTCCACCCACACTACCAATAGGAATTTGGGGATTAAACGTCTTTTTCTTTTTGTTTACACCTTGATGCTGCAAGTACGGACAAATATTCACAAAATGTCTCTTCTTGCCACAACAAAAGCAGACTCCTTTCACATGAACCAAGATTTTGCTAGTAGTTCCAGGAGTAGCTCCTCCTAACTCCATAGGCTCATCACAAGGCGCAACCACCAGTGTCTCTCCACCATAAGTGTCAAAGGAAGCAGTACCCTGGTTGGACAGTACGTTCTAAAGGTGAGGAACCCTAGATCTCTCCCTCAGGCGTCTATCAAGATGTACAGCAAGGGACATAGCTGCTTCCAATGACTCAGGATTTTAATGAAAAGCCAACGCGTCCTGCAGTCTCTCAGAGAGACCCTGACAGAATTGGCTACGGAGAGCAGGATCGTTCCACTCTGTATCGGTAGCCCATCTCCTAAATTCAGAGCAATAGGTCTCCACGGAACATTCTCCATGCCGCAAACCCTGTAACTTGGTCTCAGCCGGAGAGATCCGATCCGGGTCATCGCAGTTAAGACCCAAGGCTCTAAAGAATTAATCTACCGACCGGAGAGACGGTGATCCGGTCGGCAGAGAAAAAGCCCAAGATTGGTCGTCCTCTTTAACCACCTCCCGACCGCCTAACGCAGGGCTGCGTCCTGCGGGCGGCCGGGTTATTCCTCCTGGATGCATCTACACGTCATCTTGCGAGATTTTTTATCACTGCACAATCACTACACAAGCGCTGCGGCGATAAAAAAAAATCAGTTTTGATATTTTTAATCAATCGCAGCGGCTTCCTGTACTTCACTAGCCTCCCATTTGTAAGACAGGCTTGCTTTTTTTCTTGGGTAGTCTCAGGGAATACCCCCTAAATTTAGTTGACCAAATGGCAAGTAAGGGGTATTCTTTTGAAGAGGCCTACATGCTTCTGACCCAGTCGGATGAGGAATGGGAACCCTCATCTGACGATTCCAGCGGGTCAGAATACGAACCTAAAGGAAGCAGTGGCAGTCTGACCCAAAGTTCGGACGATGAGGTTGAGGTCCCTGATACCACCAGGCGTACCTGGCCCCATGTTGCTAGACCACAGGTTGCGCAGGATCCGCTTCAAGGGCAGCAGAGTGGAGCTGGCGCTGTCGGATTACGTGGTGAGGCATACACCAGCAGCGCAGCCCATCCTGGACCTAGTACCAGCACTGCCGTAGAACATGGTGAAGTGGCTAGCACCAGACGGGCAGTTCAAGCTGGTACGGTGGCACGTGCAGTAGTTGCCCCGTCGCAGCCACTGCACAGACAGGCCCGTAGAGCCCCTAGAGTCCCTGAGGTGCTGGCAAACCCTGATTGGCAGCCCCCATCTTCAGCCGCACCAGTAGTTCCCCCTTTCACCGCCCAGTCTGGAGTTCGGGTTGAGACAGCTCAGATCGGATCGGCACTGGGGTTTTTTGAGCTGTTCTTCACTGCGGAGCTCTTTGACTTAGTCGTGGCAGAAACAAACTGGTATGCCACTCAATTTATAGCCGCCAACCCGGGAAACTTTTATGCCCAGTCTTTCCGGTGGAAACCCGTCCAAGTTTCCGAATTTAATACTTTTCTGGGCCTTCTCCTCAACATGGGCCTGACAAAAAAGGATGAATTGAGGTCATATTGGTCCACAAACCCAATTCATCACATGCCCATGTTCTCTGCTGCCATGTCCACGACACGATTTGAGACCATCCATCGTTTCCTGCACTTTAGTGATAACAGCACCTCTTATCCCAGAGGCCATCCAGCTTTTAACCGGCTCCACAAAATTCAGCCCCTCATAGACCACTTTAACACCAAATTGGCAGATTTGTATACCCCCTGAGCAAAACATCTGCATAGACGAGTCCCTGATACATTTTACCAGTCGCCTTGGCTTCAAACAATACATACAAAGCAAGCGCGCCCGGTATAAGGGTCAAATTGTATAAGCTCTGTGTATATACACACAATTTTGATGTCTATGAGGGTAAAGATCAGACCCTGGAGCCGGTCGGTTGCCCTGACCACCTGGGGAGCAGTGGGAAGACAGTCTGGGACTTGGTGTCACCCTTATTTGGCAAGGGGTACCATCTTTATGTGGACAATTTCTACACAAGTGTGCCCCTCTTCAGGCATTTGTTTCTAGAACAGATTGGCTGCTGTGGCACCGCGCAACCTAGTCGCCGGGGCTTCCCCCAACAGCTTGTTACCACCCGTCTTGCAAGGGGGGAGAGGGCTGCCTTGTAACGAAGAACTGCTCGCTGTGAAATGGAGAGACAAGCGTGACGTTTACATGCTCTCCTCCATTCATGCAGACACGACAATCCAAATTGAACGGGCAACCAGTGTCATTGAAAAGCCCCTCTCCACAACTATAATTTGCTCATGGGAGGGGTGGACTTCAATCACCAGATGTTGGCTCCTTATTTACTCTCCCGCAGGACCAGACGCTGGTATAAGAAGGTGTCTGTATACCTAATTCAATTGGCTATGTACAATAGTT
This sequence comes from Bufo gargarizans, assembly GCF_014858855.1. Classification (NCBI taxonomy): domain Eukaryota; kingdom Metazoa; phylum Chordata; class Amphibia; order Anura; family Bufonidae; genus Bufo; species Bufo gargarizans. The sequence continues at coordinate 352,257,617 of NC_058080.1, read as the reverse complement.
TTGTTCTCTACAGTAAGGCTGGGAGAACAGGATCCTTCCTCAAATTTCAGGAAGAGATCATTGAGAACCTCCTGTACCCAGGAGGTTCCGTGGCCCCAACCACCAGTGTAGTGAGCCGTCTACACAAGCAACATTTCCCCAATGACGTTGCTGGTGCCTCAAAAGATACATTTTCCGAGGCTTATGAGCTGAATAAAAAAAAAATTCCGGCATTGATTTATTCATCCACATCGATTGATGTGAACGGAGAAATCGGGTTTGCCAGGGCATACGGGCTGAGTGGGTTTGGATGTTGGGCGGAGCTCCTATGTCCTGGCAGACGCCTTTCCCCTCTTTTTTTTTCTTTGCACATTTTTTTCTTTGAGATTTTTTCATCCACATTGATCGATGTGAATGAAGAAATCTGTGCCGTTCATTTTTTCTTTCAGCCCAGAATCTCATTACCCGTATGCTCAATATAAGGAGAATAGCAGAAACTCCTAATGCTGGCCATACATGTAATGATTGCAGAGACCCTCAAATGCCAGGGCAGTACAAACACCTCACAAATGACCCCATTTTTGAAAGAAGACACCCCAAGGTATTCGCTGAGGGGCATATTGAGTCCATGAAAGATTGAACTTTTTGTCACAAGTTAGCGGAAAGGGAGACTTTGTGAGAAAAAAATAAAATAAAATCTATTTCCGCTAACTTGTGCCGAAAAAAAAAAAACTTCTATGAACTCGCCATGCCCCTCACGGAATACCTTGGGGTGTCTTCTTTCCAAAATGGGGTCACATGTGGGGTATTTATACTGCCCTGGCATTTTAGGGGTCCTAAAGTGTGAGAAGAAGTCTGGAATCCAAATGCCTAAAAATGCCCTCCTAAAAGGTACTCATTGGAATTTGGGCCCCTTTGCGCACCTAGGCTGCAAAAAAGTGTCACACATGTGGTATCGCCGTACTCAGGAGAAGTAGAGCAATGTGGTTTGGGGTGTATTTTTACATATACCCATGCTGGGTGAGAGAAATATCTCTGTAAATTGACAACTTTGTATAAAAAAAATGTAAAAAGTTGTCATTTACAGAGATATTTCTCACACACAGTATGGGTATATGTAAAAATACACCCCAAAACACATTGACCTACTTCTCTGAGTACAGCGATACCACATGAGTGACACTTTTTTGCAGCCAAGATGCGCAAAGGGGCCAAAATTCCAATGAGTACCTTTAGGATTTCACAGGGCATTTTAACGCATTTGGATTCCAAACTACTTCTCACGCTTTAGGGCCCCTAAAATGCCAGGGCAGTATAAATACCCCACAAGTGACCCCATTTTAGAAATAAGACACCCCAAGGTATTCCATGAGGGGCATGGCGAGTTCATAGAAGATTTTAATTTTTTTGGGCACAAGTTAGGGGAAATTGTTTTTTTTTTTTTTTTTTTAAAAGTCTCAAATTCCACTAACTTGTGACAAAAAATAACATTTTACATGAACTCAACATACCCCTCACGGAATACCTTGAGGTGTCTTCTTTTTAAAATGGGGTCACTTGTGGGGTATTTATACTGCCCTGGCATTTTAGGGGCCCTAAAGCGTGAGAAGTAGTTTGGAATCCAAATGCGTAAAAATGCCCTGTGAAATCCTAAAGGTACTCATTGGAATTTGGGCCCCTTTGCGCATCTTGGCTGCAAAAAAGTGTCACTGATGTGGTATCGCCGTACTCAGGAGAAGTAGGGCAATGTGTTTTGGGGTGTATTTTTACATATACCCATGCTGGGTGAGAGAAATATCTAAATTGACAACAGTTGTCATTTACAGAGATATTTTTCACACACAGTATGGATATATGTAAAAATACACCCCAAAACACATTGTCCTACTTCTTCTGAGTACGGCGATACCACATGTGTGACACTTTTTTGCAGCCTAGGTGCGCAAAGGGGCCCAAATTCCAATGAGTATGAGGGCATTTTTACGCATTTGGATTCCAAACTACTTCTCACGCTTTAGGGCCCCTAAAATGCAAGGGCAGTATAAATACCCCACAAGTGACCCCATTCTAGAAAGAAGACACCCAAAGGTATGGTGAGTTCATGTAAAATTACACTTTTTGTCACAAGTTAGTGGAATATGAGACTTTGTAAGAAAAAGAAAATAACAATTTCCGCTAACTTGTGACAAAAAATAAAAACTTCCATGAACTCACTATGCCCATCAGCGAATACCTTAGGGTGTCTACTTTCCAAAATGGGGTCATTTGTGGGGTGTTTCTACTGTCTGGGCATTTTAGAACCTCAGGAAACATGGCAGGTGCTCAGAAAGTCAAAGTGCGTAAATTCATTTTTTTGCACCATAGTTTGTAAACGCTATATAACTTTTACCCAAACCAATAAATATACACTTATTGCATTTTGTAGAACAATTAATTTTGAGAAAAAATTATATAGAAATGTAGTTTTATTTGAAACATTTTACAACAGAAAGTGAAAAAAATTTTTTTTTTGCAAAAATTTCAGTCATTTTTGATTAATATAAAAAAAGTAAAAATGTCAGCAGCAATGAAATACCACTAAATGATTAGTGTGAGACTATTAGTGAGAAGAAAAGGAGGTAAAATTCATTTGGGTGGTAAGTTGTATGACCAAGCAATAAACCGTGAAAGTAGTGTAGTGCAGAATTGTAAAAAGTGGTCTTGTGATTAAGGGGGTTTAAGCTAGGGGGGGCTGAGGTGGTTAAGCAACGAAAAAATCATACCTACACATTGACACTCATCCCCAGAAGAGTATGGACGCAGCCTAAAGTATAATTTATTTGACTCCCTGAACCGGATAAAATTGTCACTACCCCCGGAAAACCTGTCCGGGAGAGCCACCTTCGGTTCAGGACAGGCCTGGGACCCACCACCGGAACCAGCAGCCTGTGGACTCTGCTACCTCCAAAGTCAGATTCTGAAGCTGTTTGACCAATGCAGACATAGTATCCATAGCTGCACAGATCAGAACAAAAAATGTTGGTATAGGCTCTGGATAATGTCACAGATGTAGTAGGGGAGAACACCAAAAGACAACAAGAAGAAAGAGGAAAGACACTAAGGAAAAGGGTCACCACCTATAAAAACCTGCTCCTGGCCCTAACTTCTCTCCGTATGGGCACATCTCGATGGTAGAGATGCCCATACACAGGAACCTGGAAAACCCTGGTAACCCTTGGATGCCTAAAAGGTAATGACAGGGCAGAGACAACCCGTTCCTTCCTTGGGGAAGGAACCGGCATCTTGCTGAGGCCTAGTAAACAACCAGGAAGGGGGGGGGGGGGATATTACAAAACACGACAAGCGAACCCTTAATTTCTGAGGATGATGGATGAACAGGACTTCAACAAGAACCACACCCCAGCTCTTCCAAAACCAAATGAAGCTATCCAAAGCAAGGAGTGATAGGTAAAGTCAGACTAAATAGGGAGAGGTAAAAGTCACATGATCTACACCTGAACAGGAGGTGTGGACATACCAGGAACACACGGACAAAGTGAAACAAAAAGGTTGTCAGATCACTCAGGTGCAGTCAGTCTTTCAGATCTTCTAACACCTGTCACAGGTGTGACAGTGGCAGGTAGTAATTCCCAGAAGCGCGACACGTGAGATAGTCAAAGTGGATCGTGAATCTGGAGCTCACTTCGGGCTAGTCACAATCTACCAGTGGCTATATTGTTATGTATATTGTCCGCGACTGGAGGCCATAGTTGAGGAAGTTTGCCGACAGTGTAGAGTGTGTGAACTCACTAAAAGCATGGAACAGAGGGCACCCCTACAGGCCATACAGACCAAAGAACCGCTGGAAGCATTAATGATAAACTATCTCATCGTGGGACAATCAGCCAGAGGCCTACAGTACTGCCTGGTCATGATTGACCACTTCTCCAAGATTGCAGTGGTCACCCCAAAACGAGTCCACAGCTCGGGCTGTCTGTCAAGGCTTTATCCGGGTCTACGGGTGTCCGAAGCAAATTCACTCAGATCAAGGAGCGTGTTTTCAAGGGAAAGTGATGGAGGAGCTACACCGACTGTATGGCATTGAAAAACCCAGGACAACCTCATATCATCTGCAAGGGAATGGAGCCTACAAGCGCTTTAACCGGACACTGCTTCAAATGCTGAGGACACTAGAGGAAGACAAGAAGACGCACTGGCCTGACTATCGGCCTGAATTGGTCTGGGATTACAATAATCAGGTCCACACACACAGTGGCGTACATACCAGGGTCGCAGGGGTCACAGTTGCGACCGGGCCCGGCACTCCAGGGGGCCCGGCCGCCTGTGGACCCCCCCAGGCCGCTGGCAGGGCTCCCGCTGTACTCACATGTAATGGAGCGCTCTGGTGGGGCCCGGCATGAAGTACAGTGGCAATTTCGGGCCCCATCAGAGCGCTCCATGCCACCATTACATGTATAATATGGGGGGTGGGGGGGCCGGAGGGTCACGTAAGGGGAGGGGGGGGGGGAGCACGCACTCACACACACACGGCCGGCAGTTCCGTTTCTATAGTGAAGCAGGGAAACCTCTCTGCTCCCTGCTTCACTGATCTTCAGAGCTCAGGAGCTCCCCCTGCTGGCCCCAGATCGCGCTGCTGCCTGTGGGAGGAGACCTAAAAACCCGGCAATCTGCCTACTCTCATCAGGGAAGAAGGTAAGTATGTAAGATTTTTTTTTTCTAACGCTGCAGACTGGGGGCAGGGGGGCAAAGGGGCAGAGGGGCAGGGGGGCAAAGGGGCAGAGGGGCAGGGGGGCAGAGGGGCAGAGGGGGATGGTTGATGGGAACAACTAGAGTGAGGGGGCACAAAGGTTGGCATCTCTACTGAGGGGCACCTAATCTGCCATAACTAATTTGAGGGGGCACCTAATGTGGCATAACTACTGTGAGGGGGCACATATAAAGGCATAACTATGAGGGGGCACATATGAAGGCATAACTACTGTGACGGGGCATGTAATCTGGCATAACCAATGTGAGGGGCACATATGTGGGCATATCTAATGTGAGGGGCACATAATCTGGCATAACCACTCTGAGGGGACACATATCTGGGCAAATTTACTTTGAGGGGGCACATAACCGGGCATAAATACTGTGAAGGGGCACATAATCTGGCATTATTACTGTGAGAGGACACGTAATCTGGCATAACCACTCTGAGGGGGCACATATGTGGGCATATTTACTTTGAGGGGGCACATAACTGGGCATAAATACTGTGAGGGGCACATAATCTGGCATTACTACTGTAAGGGGCATATAATCTGACGTTACTAGGTGAGGGGCACATAGTCTGGCATTACTACTGTGAGGGGGCACATAATCTGGCATTACTACTGTAAGGGGACACATATTTGGCATAACTACTATGAGGGGGCACATATCTGGGCATAATTACTGTGACGGGAACAAAGGTGGGCATAACTACTGTGAGGGGCCACAAGGTGGGCATTAGTACCGTGTGGTTGCACTTAGGGGAAATGTCCTAGATTACCCTGCTACACATTGGCATGGCTCAGTCTTACAGGCCAGCTGGTGATTTCACAAGGGCAGTCACCATCCCTTCCTTATGTGATTATTCTTTTTTTCTCACCACAGGGACCTTGTTCTGGATCCAGCGGACATCACGCCGACGCCAGCGACACCCTGGATGAGGTAGGACCAGATTTTATTAGGACTGGGTGAGTGTAGCCATGCATTGGGCTTAGGGCTCTTTAACACAAGCGGATCCCGTGCGAGGAATCCGCTGCGTAAATGAGAGCCAAGCCCCGTTCCGGACAGCAGAGACACAGAGCATTAACATGATTGATAAGGCTCCATGCCTCTCTGTGATCTCTTTACTACAAAATCACAGAGACATAAAGTTGTCACCGTGATTTTGCAGTAAAAAGATCAGTCAATCATGTTACTGCTCCGTGTCTCTGCTGTCTAGAATGGGGCTTGGCACTAGTCATGCAGCGGATTAGCCGGACGGAAAGAGCCCTTAGTAAGAAAATCTGCCGGTTCTTTGCAAAAATGTTTGCACTGTGGCCCATAACACTATAGTTACACCACTGGTAGGGGAGGTAGTGGGGGGGGGGGGGCTAGGAGGCAGGTTGGGGGGGGGGGGGGCGACGGGGAGGGGGCCCCATAGATCAGTTTCGCACCGGGGCCCCATGGATTGTGTGTACGCCACTGTCCACACAACCACCGTTTACACCCCATACATGTTACTGTTCGGAAGAGCTGGTCGGGAAGTCGTTGAATAGAATCTATAACAACCGTCAGCGGCTCCAGACCATCCGCCGGTTAGCAAGTCAGCAGTTGCAAGAGGGAACACATACTGACCGTTCTCCAATCCAGGAGGTTCCGTTGCAGCCTGGGGACCGGGTACAGGTGTGAAAGAAACGTCCCAGAGGCAAGTTGAGCGAGCGTTGGGAAATACAGCCATACAAAGTGATCAAGAGAGTGTACCCCAATGATCCAGTCTACGAAGTACGGGTTGAAAATGAGGAGTTTGCCTCAAGGACTCTACATAAGAAAATTCTACGGCCATGCCACTCTGAAGATCCCACACCTACTCAGAAGACACCTCCTTCTGTCCCGTCCTCAGGACTTATTATTCCCGATGGAAACGATAGTGAAGACTGGTGGACCGTTCCTAACACGGAGGAAAGTTCCCAGGCCACAGGTAATGAAGCTCCTGCCACAGAACCAGTACCGACTCGCTGTGAGGAGGAACCCTTGACCACATCAGAATCTCCTATCATAGTGGATGACTCCATGTTGGCAGCTCCCAGTGAGGAGAGTCAGGTCTTAACAGATAGTCAAGACCTCCGGAGATCTAGTAGTCTTACTGCAGGGGTTCCACCAAACAGGTACGCTGCCGGTCAGTTCATTTGGTCCACTTGTATGCATTGTGGGGAGGCATGTAAGGGTCAGCCCCTAGAATTATCAAGTTGCATTTCTAGTGATATTTCCCACAGACTGTTATGCCTTCTTCCAGCCACAAGAGGCCACTGTGTCTTTGAGTAAGGAAGAAATTAAGTTGTTGGTCCCAGTGGATGTAGGAAAAGTTTGAAGTTCCCAGGCAGGCTGTGTGTTGCTTCCTGGTTGGTGGTGAGCTGAGAGTCTGGCTGCAGTTGGACAGAGACACAGAGGCTAAAAAGTGATTCTGAGAAAAGAGATATCGTCCAATTGAGAGACTTGTGACAGTACACAGGGCCTGGCTAACGTGCTACAGGGTAGCGGGACCGTGGCAGAGGACAGGGACTCCTGGCAGAGCTGAACTTATGTGTATTCCTGCACCTGCAATCTAGAGAAAGAGGAAAAGACAACGCTCTGGGACAATTAAACGACTGTATCAGGAGCCAGACGACACCTGCCCCCACGTACAAGACCAAGAAAGACAAGCAGCTACCTCATGGGAGAATGTGATGTAGAGGGAAGTCAGGTGGGCGTATGTATAAATATATATATGTATCTGCCCCTTTATCGATATATATGTATATCTGTATGTTGGCCCCTTATATGGCCAATAGGGAAATATATTCCCTGTATGGACATATGTATATTGGCCCTGGTTGGCCAGTGTGGGCCCAGGTGTGTGTGTATATATGTATATATATATATATATATATATATATATATATATATATATAGAGAGAGAGAGAGAGATGGGTGTATAATATTGCACACATCTGTATATGTATGTATATATGGGCTTTCCCCCAGATATGTATATGAGGGCTTATTAACTGCCCATTCATACCCCCGGTTTGATATGTATGTATATATATATATATATATATATATATATATATAAATGCCCCAAGCATCTCTAGATATGTTTAAAATGTGGCCAGTATAAATCCCTCCCATCATGAGGGCCCCCTCCCCAGCCAAATTCTCCTGCAGGCATTCCAACGTGCCTACCTTAGGAAAATGTCGCCTGCATGGCTGGACAATTATGTCCAGGTACGGCCACATAAAAAGACAGAGCTGGAGATGTTTAGCATAACAGAGATAGGGGAACAATAGTTCTTCTCCCTCTGTTTGTGGCATACCTCCTGTGCAGTAATTACAGCACTAGAGGTATGCGCAGGGGCTTCAGGCAGGAGATGAAAATCTTCCCCCCTTCCGCCTGGAAGCGTGTGCCAGGACGCACAGACTGGTGCAGTGATGTCATATCACCGCGCCAGCCCACGTGGACTTGGCTGCAGGCTGCAGAGCGGGGGTGAGTGCTACAGGGTTTAAATACCCCGGCGGCGCTGCGCTAAAGAGGTCAGGCTAGCATGTCCCAGAGTAGAGGGCAAATGGAGCTCCGGAGTTAACCCCCGCTGCCCCAAAAGAGAGGAGAGCACAGGCTGCGCTCTGGAAGAGGGTGCACTGCACCCTTTAGTGGAGCCCCGCAACCACAATAGAGGAGAGCACGTGCGGCGGCGTGCAGTGGGGTAGAATTGTGTATTAGATTGTACTGTGTGTAGTATAGTTTAGGATTGTTTATTGTAGTGCTATAACTGTACTGTGGTGTGTGCGTCTATATGTATATATATTGTGGTAAGGTGAACAGAAATGTGTATGGTAAAGTCCTGGAATGGGTGTATATCCCACCCAGCTTCCTCAACTGGGTGAAGTAAATAAAATCCAGAAGGTTAAAATGGTCTCAGCAATGTGAGACAGTTTTGTTAAGTTTATGGGATGGATTTTTTTGGACTGGGAGAAGGTAGGCTTGGTAGAGGGACCTCCCCAGTCCACCGCATTCCGAGGCAGGTTTTTCCCTAACCTGAGAGATCTCCAGCTGAAGCCAGCTGGGATCGTTAAGGGGAAATGAAACACAGTCCAGGCTGTCAGTCTAGAGAGAGTAATGCCTGGAGAAAGTCTGGGAAGATGGCTGCGCTGCTCCCAGTGAGGAGAGGCAGGTCTTAACAGATAGTCAAGACCTTCGGAGATCTAGTCGGCTGGCTAGAGAAGCCGAATTCTCTGTGTGACCTGTGTTCAATAGGTAAGTTAGGATCTTTACTGTATTAGCCTGAGCCCCTGCCCGTCTGGGCTCAGGCTAATACAGTAAAGATCCTAACTTACCTATTGAACACAGGTCACACAGAGAATGTTTATTTTGGTTTGGTTTATGTTTTGTGGTGCTGGACCTTCACCTTACCCAGTGATTTATAACTGGGTTTGCCTGTATTGCTGGAGTGTTATAAAAATAAAGCAGCATTTGGACTTTAACCCTGTGGTCTGCAAGAGAATCTGTCATCGCCGCCCTGCCTGAGACTAGAGTATAACCCCTTACAATATTTATAACCATTGATCTATAAATATATATAGCGTATTATTAGACTGTATACTTGCTATTGTGTTCTGAATACGTTATTATTCATAATACAGTATATAGTGTTTTTAGTAGTCGCCGCCGTAGTATAGTAGCAGTAGTAAGTCGCACGTAGTTTAGTTCAGAGTAGTGTAAAGGCAATCAGCCTACTTATGAATATTAATTATTGAGATTACCCAAAATATCAATAATTAATATTCCCTTTTACATGTGACATGACTGATCTCTGCCCAGCTACCTACAGAACTGTGAGTGTGCACCGGTGCTAACCTGCGATAGAGCATAGAGCAGGAATCTTTAGTCAGAGCGTTGTAGAAACGTGCCCTGGGTAGCAGGGGTCAGACAGGAAAATATCAGAAGAGAGTAGCCTGTATTTTTATGTGTTTGCTGGTTGGAACGCATTTAGTATATCACAGATCAGTTACCCTTCCTGTAAATTTGTGTAAACTTGTTAATATTGTTCCTGTCATTTGTCGATTGCGCCCCTGGTGCATCGGCACAAAACTGTGAAACCGATTTTCCAGCCGTTATATTTTGTTATTTAATAAAGCCAGTATCTGCTTCAGCCTCCTCATCTGCTGTACTGTATTTGATCACTGCCCTGCAGTCTCTTCCTCCCCTGACCGCTACATTAAGATCCGGGGATTGAGCTGGCCACTTCATAACTTCAATCTTGTTGGTCTGAAACCAAGATGTTGCACGCTTACTGGTGTGTTTGGGGTTGTTGTCTTGCTGGAACACCAATTTCAAGGGCATTTCCTCTTCAGAATAAGGCAGCATAACCTCCTCAAGTATTCTGATGTATTCAAACTGATCCATGATCCCTGGTATGCGATAAATAGGCCCAAAACCGTAGTATGAGAACATCCCCATATCATGATGCTTGCGCCACCATGCTTCACTGTCTTCACAGTGTACTGTGGCTTGAATTCAGTGTTTGCGGGACAAACTTTCTCCGGCCATTAGACCCAAAAAGAACAATCTTACTTATATCAGTCCACTAAATATTGCACCATTTCTCTTTAGGCCAGTTAATGTGCTCTTTGGCAAATTGTAACCTCTTCAGCATATCTCTTTTTTTTTCAACAGTGGGACTTTGCTGGGGCTTTTTGCAGATAGCTTAGCTTCACATAGGAGTCTTCTAATTGTAACAGTACTCACAGGTAACTTTAGACCTTCTTTGATCTTACTGGAGCTAATTGTTGGCTGAGTCCTTGCTATTTTGGTTATTCTTCTATCCATTCGAATGGTAGTTTTTCGCTTTCTTCCACGCCTTTCAGGTTTTGGTTGCCATTTTAAAGCATTTGCGATCATTTTAGCTGAGCAGCCCATCATTTTCTTCACTTCTTTAGATGTTTTCCCCTCTCCAATCAACTTTTTAATCAAGGTACGCTGTTCTTCTGAACAATGTCTGGAACGACCCATTTTCCTCAGAATTTCAGAGAGAAATGCAAGTACAATATTTGCTGCCTTCCTTCCTTAAATAAAAGCAATAATTGCCACCTGTTTTTCAAAGAATGAATGACCTCACTAATTGAACTACACACTGCTATTATTTTGAACATGCCCCTTTCAATTAGTGATTCAATTACACAGAATCAGCAGCAAGCATGTCATGACTGTTGGGTCTGTTGGATTTCTATTGCTCTACTACACCTGCTAGTAAATTATTTGCCATATAGAAATATCATTTCTACCAAAAACAGTGATTGATCAGGTTAGTGATGTCTGACTGCTATTGTTTTGAACTAATATTTGGGTTGGAGGTGTGTGACCTCTTGGGGAACTCTGCCTCATATTTTTTGAGATTGCCCTCTCATTCTTGATTTTTGGGGCGCTGTTAGCACTCTCCTCCAGGACCTTGTGCACGCATTGCCTTATTGCCTGGTTTTGGAAGTGTGCTGATCCCCCCCCCCTGGTATTTCAGATCTATACTCTAACATCAGAACTATGGCGTATATGATTGTCCTACTGCAAGATAAACTGGACCTCTTCCACTCAATCTGGGATTTATGGGACTCATACTGGCTTACCAGACAGCTGTGATCCTCAGATCTATACTCTGACATCAAAACTATGGAGTATATGCAGGGCTGGAGCTTCCATAGAGGCAAGGGGGGCAATTGCCCCCGGGCCCCCGAGTCCTTAGGGGCCCCCAACTAACTATAGGCAGGACAGTCACACAGGGAGAGGAGCGCTTCCATTGTGGAAGCGCTCATCTCCAGTCACCTGTATCGCCGTCCTCAGGACAGCGATACAGATGGCTGTGCAGCAGGGCAGGGGTGACAGAGGTGTGTCCCTTCCCCTTCCTCTGATAGCCTGCCGGCCTAGTGCCTGCAGCCTATCAGAGGCCGGCACGATGACGTCATCGCGCCGCCTGAGCCCTGAGCCGTACAGCGCGGGACACAGGCCGGAAGAGGCCTGCATCACATTGCTGCCAAAGAGGTAAGTATAAGTGCTTTTCTGTATTTGTTGTCAATACTGGTGGCTACTGGCACATGATGGGGGGCTCTGGCTACTGGAACATGATCGGGGGGGCCTATGGCTACTGGCACATTATAAGGAGACCTATGGCTACTGGCACATGTTGATGGGGGGCCTATAGCTACTGGCACATGTTGATGGGGGGGCCTATGGCTACTGGCACATGTTGATGGTAGTGCTAGGCCAGCAGCCTATCAGAGGCCGGCGCAGGCGGCGCAATGACGTCATCTTGCTGCCTGAGCCCTGAGCCGTACAGCGTGGGACACAGACCGGAAGAGGCCTGCATCACATTGCTGCCTAGGAGGTAAGTATAAGTGTTTTTTTGTTGTTGTTGTCAATACTGGTGGCTACTGGCACATGATGGGGGGCTCTGGCTACTGGCACATTATAGGGGGGGCCTATGGCTACTGGCACATGATAGGGGGGCCTATGGCTACTGGCACATGATAGGGGGCCTATGGCTTTTGGCACATGTTGATGGGGGGCTCAGGCTACTGGCACATTCTAGAGGGGTCTATGGCTACTGGCACATGATGGGAGGGCTCAGGCTACTGACACATGAGAGGGGGGCCTATGGATACTGGCACATGTTGATGGGGGCTCAGGCTACTGGCACATGATAGGGGGCCTATGGCTACTGGCACATGATGGGGGGGCTTTGGCTACTGGCAAATTATTGGGGGACATCTATGGGGGCACTTATTACTGGCACATTGGGGGCACTTCTTACTGCCACATTATTGGTGGGCACTATAGGGGCATCTACTGAGGCCACAAAGAACGGTTATTTTATATGGGGGCTCTGTATAGGGGCATTTTATACTGGGACACATTATGGTGGGAACTATGGGGAAGGTGGGAGAGGAGTACTATGGGGTCATCTACGGGGGCACTGAGAAGGGGTATTTTATACTTACAAATTATGGGGGACACTGAGGGAATCTACTGGGGCACTATATATGGGGCATTTTATACTGGTACATTATGAGGGGTACTAGGAGGTAGGGGGGGAGGAGTACTATAGGGGGATTTACTGGGGGCACTATATAGGGGTATTTTATACTGGCACGTTATGGGGGCACTATGGGGACATTAGCTCAACTGGGGGCATTACAATGGGGTATTTTTTGCACTGTCACATTATAAGGAGAATAATTTCTACTGGGGGGGCTTTATTACTCCCCCATGGTATGCGCACCCTAGTAGCAGCACCAGCCTCTCTCTGCACTGCTATCCGACTGCCCCTTCTCCAAATCCTTATTATGAAATCTTTCTCATTAGGATAAAACACATCAGCTCCACCGAGCCCCCCAGCCAAAGTGTGGAAGTAGCATCCGAGATCCCCAAGGGCCAAGCCAAGTAATTGTACGTTTTCATATAAAATATGTTTGTTATACACATAAAGCATACACTGTGCCCCACAGTATACAGTTTCTTCTGTAAAAGTCATTAAGTGTCATGAGGGGGGGGGGGGGGAGCCTTATTGTTTTTCGCCCCAGGACCCAATTTCACCTAGAACCGGCCCTGAGTATATGATTGTCCTATTGCAAGATAAACTGGACCTCTTCCACTCAATCTGGGATGTATGGGACTCACACTGGCTTACCAGACAGGTGTGATCCTGGAATTTAGTGGAACGACCAGGGACGTAGCTATAGGGTAAGGAAGGGGAAGCGCTGCTTTGGAGCCCTGACCTAGAAGGGTCCTATCCAGGAGGAGGAGGACTAAAATATTTTGTCAGGGCTCCCTCAACAGTATTACACAATGAATTATATACAGTGACAGTATAGACAGTGTAGAAAACGTATGGAACAGCTACCGGGCCTGGTCTGAGAGAGCGATCTTTACTAGCCACAGGAATGGGGGCGGCATGAAAGGAAAAAGTTGCGAAAAAATTACTGGGAGAGGGGGGCCACATTCAAAAATTTGCTGTGGGGCCCAGTCATTTCTAACTATGCCACTGGGAACGACCCTTTTCTTAGCCTGTTTTTTACCCTACTATTATTGTGTCTGTTCTCTCCATAGTCAGGTCTTTTTCTGTACACATATCTTGAGACCTGCACCTGGTTTTGGCTCACAATCACTGATGGAAATCACTGACCAATCACTGACTGTGTGAATAAGGGCTTAAAGTGGATTAAAAATGACTCCAATCAAGGACTGGTTTTACTCAGGCGCATGGACTTCTGGAGGTTCGCCTAATTTTATATCAAGACACGGAGGCTCCTATTGCTTAACCCTTTCTTTACTGAACCACCATAGCAGCAAAGAGAAAATGTAATACAAATGTTAACCATGACAAGGACCCTCTCAACTGGGGGTAGCTTACATGGGGTAGCTTAGGGGACTTTAGGTTAGGTATTTTAGTTAATATAGTTATATATTTTTTTCCACAGTTCCGTATCCCTACACCAGACGACCATAAAGTAAGTCCTCATCCTCCTCTGAATTCTTCTGTTGTTTGCGTAGGCGGCAGACTCCATCTCTTTTCTCATGTTTGGTCAAAGATCACCTCCGACCCATGGGTACTGTCCACAGTCAGAGGCTTCCAGATAGACCTCGTAGCCACCACCGTAAACCTGCCTCTCCCACACCTGATGATCCTGCCCGAGCCAGCACGCTCTCTTATCCACACGGAGCTGACGGCACTGTACAAGAAAGGGGAGATAGAACTAGCCTCCCGTTTACACACAGGAGTTATCTTCCTGGTGCAGAAGAAAGGGGGCCAAATGCGCTTTGAGATCAATCTCAAAGCCCTGAACGCCTTCGTTCGTTACTGCCATTTCAAAATGAAAGATATCCATCTCATAAGCGACATGCTTCTCCCAGGGGACTGGATGGTGAAGTTGGATCTCAAGGATGCCTACCTAACGGTTCCGGTAGCACCCGCTTCCAGAGATTTACTTCGGTTCTGTTGGAATGGTCAGGTCTAGTGCTTGACGTGCCTGCCATTCATCCTCTCTTCCGCCCCGTGGTGCTTCACCAAGCTAATGCGCCCAGTGGTTGCCTGGCTTCGCAGCCGGGGAGTAGGATTAATCATTTATCTGGACGATATCCTCTTCGTGGCCCAAAGTCCTTCCATCCGTCAGGAACATTTGAAGATGTCCATGACGCTCCTTGCCAGTCTCGGGTTTATTATCAACAGAGAGAAATCCTGTTTGAGTTCCTCCACTTCCATGGAATTTCTGGGCTTCACCATAAATTCGATTGGACAAACTCTCAGTCTCCCTCAGACGAAGTTCCGTGCTATTCGGAAGGAGATATGTCACACCCTTGCTCTTCCTCAAATATCCCTTTGGCATCTGGCTCAAATAATTGGCCTGTTAGCTTCTTCCATTCAGGCTATTTTCCTGGCTCCTCTGCACTATCGAGCTCTACAACACCTCAAAATTGCTCACCTCCGGGCGGGGGCGTCTTACGCCGATGTGCTCACATTGGACATGGAAACCAGACACGAGCTAACGTGGTGTATCCACAGTCTCTTAGTATGGAATGGCAAGGCGGTCTTTGGGCCTCAACCGGACCTGATCGTGGAGTCGGACGCCAGCTTTCACGGTTGGGGGGCTCATTGTAATAGGGTCTGCACCGGAGGCCTATGGTCGGTAAATCACAGCTCCATATCAATACCTTGGAACTCCTTGTGGGGTCCTTCGTGATATTGAGCTTCGTCAACAGCACAGTCAAAGCTTGCATCAGACTCCGCATGGACAATGTATCAGCGGTCCGGTATGTCAACTGCATGGGCGGCACTCGTTCCACCGTTTTAACACATCTGGCAAAGGATTTTTGGACCTTCTGCTTGGCCAACGACTTCACAGTAGTGGCGGAATACCTCCCAGGCCTCCACAATATCCTCGCCGACTGGAGTTTGCGATATCTTTCCGACTCCAGCGATTGGAAACTAGACGGACAATGTTCTCTACCATCTCGTCTCTTTGGGGACCATTCTCCATCGATCTATTCACGTCACGGTTGATTGCCCAACTACCCAGATTCTACAGCTGGCGGTCAGACCCGGAGGTGGAAGCAGTGGACGCCTTTCTCCAGGAGTGGACAGGAACCCTCATGTATGCGTTTCCATCTTTCGCGCTGATCCCTCGGGTGTTAGTTCAGATTCGCCGTCAATCAGCTAACCTGGTTCTGATTCTGCCTTTTTGGACAACCCAATCCTGGTTTCCTCAGTTGTTGGAGCTGCTCGTAGACGAACCCCTCCTTCTACCCACTTACCCGGAACTTCTCATGGGTCCATCCAACCAACCTCATCCTCTGCTTCAGGAGGGATCCTTGCGACTCCTGGCATGCAAAGTGGCCCTTGGACATCACGGGCGTTTCGGAGACGACTAGATTCCTATTGGAGAGTGCATGGGCCCCCAGTACCAGACGGGCCTATCGAGCAGCCTGGGAAGTTTGGTCTCGCTGGTGCTTCGTTCGGAACCTGGATCCCGTTGACACACCTGTGACTTCCGTGTTACAATTCCTTACATCCCTATTCGAAGAAGGTAAAGCTTATCGCACTATCAATTTATACAGATCAGCAATATCTTCCAGAAATCAGGGCTTCGATGGCTGCCCGGCTGGGTAGCATCCTCTCGTGTGTCGGTTGCTCAGGGGCTCTCGACTTTGACGACTGCCAAGACCTCGATTTTCCACGACATGGGATGTCTCGGCTGTCTTAAATTTTTTGGTCGCCTGGCCCTCTAATGAACTGCTATCGCTTCGCCAATTTAAAGCCGAGCTACCACCGAAGAAAAAGCATGAGACGCCGTTCGAATACCACAAAGAAAGAGGAGGATTCCAGTTGAGAGGGTCCTTATATACAGGGACACTGGGGAGAAGTTATTGTCATGGTTACCGTTTGAATTACATTTTCTCTTTGCTGCTATTGTGGTTCAGTAAAGAAAGGGTTAAGCAATACTCGCCTCTGTGTCTTTCATAAAATCACGACTTTACTGCATAAAATAGGAAAATCATGCAATTGCACGTGCTTTGTCATAAATTAGGCAAATCCTCCAGGAGCACAGAGGGAAAACAAAGACCGGCGTAAAAAGCCATAAGAATAGATGCTCCAGAATTGTTATTACCCCAGAAGGGGTTACTTTCAATAACCGAACAAAAACAAACGAATATCGAACAAAAACTAACATTAGGTCAGTTTTCTATCCCAGTTTTCCATCTTCTCCTCAGTTGTGTCCAGTCGCCTGTCTATGGGAATACGAAGCTCGAATGTCGAGTTTCCGCTTGCCAACTGTCCCCCAATTATTTCTCTCATTCCATCGCCCCTTTGCCCCGGTTACCAGTGTTACTCTCTCACGGTGGGTTAAGGAAATCCTTTCTCTATCAGGTATAGATACGTCCATATTCACTGCGCACTCAGTCCGCAGTGCGGCGGCCACCTCCATGACGGGGGCTCGTTTGAAAGACGTTGTGAAATTGGCGAATTGGTCTCGAGTTTCCACCTTCCAGGAATTTTATTTTCGATCGGCGTCTCATGCTTTTTCTTCGGTGGTAGCTCTGCTTTAAACTTGCAATAGGAGCCTCCGTGTCTTGATATAAAATTGCATGATTTTCCTATTTTATGATGTAAAGTCATGATTTTATGAAAGACACGGAGGCGAGTATTGCCCCGCCCGGCTCCCTCCCACATATGTTTTTTTTATGTTATTAGATTAATTGCTATGCATATGATTTGCTTACGTTGTTCTATACTTCAACAGTTTAGTTACGATTTACGTTGTAATATACTTCAACAGTTTAGTTACGATTTACCGCAGTCTCAGACACGTTTACACAATGCCTGTTCTTCTCTTTTTCTCCATAGGTTTAAAATACTCGTTTGCGGGGAGCGTAATCTTACAGATCCCCACCAGTGATCCAGTTTTTTTTTCCGGTTGCTACGCAATGGTTGAGGTCTAGCAAGTTCAGTTTGCATCAGTTCTTCCGTCATCGTTTTGGATGGCGTTCCGGGTATCAGCAGTTTGGTTGTTTCGTCTAGTCAGTGTCAATACCACAAAGAAAGAGGAGGATTCCAGTTGAGAGGGTCCTTATATACAGGGACACTGGGGAGGAGTTATTGTCATGGTTACCGTGACAATACTCGCCTCCGTGTCTTTCATAAAATCATGACTTTACGTCATAAAATAGGAAAATCATGCAATTGCACGTGCTTTGTCATAAATTAGGCAAATCCTCCGAGAGCACAGAGGGAAAACAAAGACTGGCGTAAAGAGCCATAAGAATAGATGCTCCAGAATTGTTATTACATGGGGAATACATGAAGTTATTAAAACAGGTATGTCAGGAGTGATGACAGGTTCTCTTTAAATACATTATTTCGGAGGGAAGTCAAAATCACGAACCACCAGTTGCAGTAGATAACCATGGAAGCTACAGCAAAATATGCAAGCCCTAAATAAATAAAATACACTCTATACTCATTTGTGTGACTCTCAGGAGCACTGTACAAGCACACCTGACAGTCAAGTTGGGATATTGTCATAATCATAGGCATGTCTTTCCATGTGGTGGCTTCTGCTGGTCTTAGGGTCATCCCTTTATGACAAGGAGTGACAGGATAACATAGCAGGATGTTAGTAAGTCCCCTCCATTTCCCTGCTAGATGTTCATTAGATGATTAGACCATCTAATGTGGTAACAGGTAAATATAAGAATCCCGCACCAGATCAAGATCTTCAATACAATTCTTCATCAATTTATTGTTCACAAATCAATAAAATCCTCAAAATGACCAACAGACCCCAGCAACAAGTTTACATGTTTTGGGCTAGCTGTAGCCCTTATTGTGACCTGGAGTTGCTTCAACTCAATGACCATTTAAAGGGCATTTGTCAGCAGATTTGTACCTATTAAACTAGCTGACCTGTTACGTGTGCACTTGGGAGCTGAAGGCATCTGTGTTGGCTTTATATTCATATGTGCCCGCATTGCTGAGAAAAATGAAGTTTTAATATATGCAAATTAGCCTCTAGGAGCAACAGGGGGTGTGAAAGCAATCCACGCTTTTCTGCCTTCCCAGCACGGCTCCTGATTAGATAAAAGAATATACGAGCTTGGGGGAAATGCACAAGACCCAGTCTCAAGCAAATTTCCCACTTATTATTAAAACATACAGAGTTTTATACAGGGTCAGGCATCAGCACCCGGCATACCCGGAAAAGTGACGGGGCCTACTGCTCGTGGGGGGGGGGGGCGACTGTGACCGTCCCTGTGTATGTGTGTCCCTGTGTGTGTGTCACCATCACCATGCCGACAGTGTTTCTATGTCTTGACCAGGGTGGCCAGACATCTGGTTTTAGGCCGGACAGTCCGGTTTTCATGCTCCCTGTCCTCCGTCCGGTGCAGGGCTTGTATGGACACAGGGATGTCAACCCTTTCAGTAGCTCACGCTCAGAGAGCAGCACTGCTCTGTCTGATCATGAGCTGCAGCAACTGACTGAGGCTTCTCTCACCCCCAGTCAGACACTAGAGCTGCAGCATGGCTCCCTGTGGCTGACTGAGGGGGAGAGAAGCACCCCGGCTGCCCCCAGCTCACCTTCCCCTCAGAAACTTCTTCCCTCTCCTCCCTGTTTTTTTCCCCCCAGCGGCGACGGTGATGGGGGCGTGGTTTTACGGTTTGAGGGCGTGGTGGGTGAGGTCCGGCTTTCTTGGGTGAAGCCAGGGGCCACCCTAGTCTTGACGCAGCTGCATCAGGACGATCTGTGCGGGGCAAGAAGAAGAAGGAAGAGGAGACAGCGCCGCCAGCAGCATGGAGTCCCATGGGACAGGCACAGGAAGGCACACTACCACATGATCTACATTAGTGTTATCTGTGGTTTTATATAGGACTGCAGGTAACACTACAACATTATCAGCACTAGTGTTATCTTACATTGGACTGCAGGTAACACTACCACAGCACTAGTGTTATCTGTGGTTTGACATAGGACTGCAGGTAACACTATCATATTTTCTGTGCTCATCATTGTGTTATCTGTGCTGTTACATAGGACTGCAGGGGACATTACTATATTATCTGTACTCAGAGATTTATCACTGTGTGAGGGGGCCCACTGAGACTTTTTTCGCCCAAGGGCCCGCATGAACCTGGAGCCTTTTTTTTTATCACCTTACATCTCAAAACCTGCTCTATAAAAATATCACATGATTTACCTTGTCAGATGAAAACCATAAAAAAATATTGAAATAAAAAAACATGCTAAAAAATACATTTTTTGTCACCATACATCACAAAAAAAAATCACATGAGCTAACCAGTCTGGTGAATACCGTAAAAAAAATTAAATAAAAACTGCCAAAAAAGCCACAGAAAATGGAGACTTAAAAATGTTTTATTGTTTAAAATCAAAATATATTTAAAAAAACAGACATATTAGGTATTGCTCCATCCGTAACAACCTGCTCTATAAAAATATCACATGAGCTAACCCGTCTGGTGAACACTGTAAAAAAAAATATATAATAAATCGTGCCAAAAAAATCTATTTTTTGTAACCATACATCACAAAAAGTGTAATACCAAACTATCAAAAAGTAGTATGTACCTAGATATGGCTTTCATAAAAACATGATTGCTTTTCTTTCAAAAATGCTTTTATTTTGTATAACCAAAATAAATATAAAAAAATAGACAAATTAGGTATCGCCACGTCAGTAACAACTTGCTCTATAAAAATAACACATGATTTACGCGGTAAAAACCATAAAACATTTTTAATAAAAACCCTGTCAAAAAAATAATTTTACCCCAAAATAGTACCTACATAAGTTCCTACATAAGATCACCACCCGAAAAATAATAATAATATGGCTTTCAGAAAAAGGACACACAAAAACATGATTTTTTTCAAAAATGCTTTATCATGGAAAACTGAACAAAAGATAAATGAAAGTAGACATACCGTATCTGATATCGTCACCTCCATAACAACATGTTCTATACAAATAGCATATGTCAGGTGAACACCGTATAAAACAAAAAATAAAAACGGTGCCAGAACAGCAATTTTTTGGGTTACCTTGCCTCAAAAAAAGCGTAATATAGATCAATCAAAAGTCATATATACTACAAAATAGTACCAATAAAAGTGTCACCTTATCCTATAATTTCCAAAATGGGGTAACTTTTTTTGAGTTTCTACTCTAGGGGGGCATCAGAGGGTCTTTAAATGTCATATGGCAACTTAAAATTATCCCAGCAAAATCTTCCCTTCAAAATCCATATGACGTTCCTTTTCTTCTGCATTGTGCCCGTACAGCAGTTTATGATCACAAATGGGGTGTTTCTGTAAACTTCAGAATCAGGGTAATAAATATTGAGTTTTATTTGGCTGTTAACTCTTGATGTGTTACAGGAAAAAAATGAATTAAAATGGACAATCTGCCAAAAAAGTGAAATTTTAAAATGTTATTCCTTTAATTTTTGTGGAACACCTAAAGGGTTAACAAAGTTTGTAAAATCTGTTTTAATTAACTTGAAGGGTGTAGTTTCTACAATGGGGTCATTTATGGGTGGTTTCCACTATGTAAGGCCTCATGCACACGACCGTTGTGTGCATTCGCGTCCGTTCCGTCATTTTTCACAGTTTAGCGGAGGTCCCATTCATTTTTATGGAGCTGATAGTCCTCTGTTTTTTCTCCGCATCCGTGATTCCAGTCCGTCAAAAAAATATAACCTGCCCTATTCTTATCAGTGGAAAACGGAGGACGGACCCATTCAAGTCAATGGGTCCGTCAAAAAAAACTGATGCACAACTGGTATGTCATCCATGTCCGTGTCTTAGTGCAATGAAATTATACTTTTCATTAACTTTCCTTTTTTTTCCCCTGTCAGACCAAAAAAAAAGGAAGACACATGGAAACACAACTGAAGCAAAATCGGACACGGACCACTGAAGCCAAATCACTGACAGTGAAAAAACACTGTCATGTGCATGAGGCCTAAAACCCACAAAGTGACTTCATAACTGAAGTGGTCCTTAAAAAAAGTGGGTTTTGGAAAAAAAAGTCTTATAAAAATCCTACAAAATAAAATGACATTTACAAAATGATGCAAACATGAAAGTAGACATATGGAAATGTAAGGTAATAACTCTTTTGATGTATCACTATCTGCCTTAAAATGTCACAGAAGGTGTACAGAAAACTTGAAGACACAAAATGAAGATCCGACTGACTGGATCCAAAACTAAGGAACCAAAGGGAGAGCCCTGCATCAGACCTGGCTCTCTCCCTAACTGCTCAGCCTATGCAAAAATCTCAATGGTAGATGATCGCATATCCTCGTTCCTCGACTGTATAACACCTGAACACCCTATAATAGTGAGGGGACACGACCACCGGCTCCCTACACTTGATACGGAGGGAGTCAGGGTCACCTGGGATCCAGCAAACAGGAAAACACAAATGAATGAACAAAACTTATCTGTAGAAGACTCAGTAGTAGCATCCAGCATGCACACACTCCAGGAAGCTGTATAAACTGCAAAGTGATGCAGTATGGGAAGGGATTTAAAGGGATGCAATCAGTGCAACTACATGACAGCTGAGAGAGGCTAACGAGATGAGAAAACGAAAGCAAAACAAAAGGAACCTCAAGGAGGAGGTTCTGAAGAACGTCTGTCAGAGCTTTTCAGATATCTGGTGGTGATATAAAAGCAGAGAAATTCGAATTTTGAAGATTGCTAATTTTTCCAAATTTTCTGTAAATTTGGGATTTTTTTAATAAATAAAGGTGAATTATATTGAATTTTTTTTTCACTATCATGAAGTACAATGTATCGTGAGAAAACAATCTCAGAATGGTTTGGATAAGTGAAAGCGTTGCGAAGTTATTACCACATAAAGTGACACATGTCAAGTTTCAAAAAAACGGCCTGGTCCTTAAGGTGAAAAATGGCAAGGTCCTTAAGGGGTTAAGGTAACTGTGAAGCATAAACAATAGTAATGATTGAGCATGCTCGGCCGAACACCTGTTCGGCTCGAGCATCTCGATACTCGGACATGGCGGTATTCGGCCGAATACCGCATGTGCGAGAGTGCAATGCTCGAGTCTCCGCCCCGCACGTGTCTTGACTGCTACGCAATAAACGTCCAGGTAAGTACTGCCCTCACTGATGGAAAATTAGGCAAAAAAATGAAATTCTCAAATTTCATCCCCATTTGCCAATAACTCTTGTGCAACACCTAAAGGGTTAACGAGGTTTGTAAAATCAGTTTTGAATACCTTGAGGGGTGTAGTTTATAGAATGGGGTCATTTTTGGGCGGTTTCTATTATGTAAGCCTCGCAAAGTGACTTCAGACCTGTAGTGGTCCCTAAAAATTGGGTTTTTGTAAATTTCTGAAAAATTTCAAGATTTGCTTCTAAACTTCTAAGCCTTGTAACGTCCTCAAAAAATAAAATATCATTCCCAAAATAATTCAAACATCAAGTAGACATATGGGGAATGTTAAGTCATCACAATTTTGGGGGGTATTACTATGTATTACAGAAGTAGAGAAACTGAAACTTTGAAATTTGCTAATTTTTCCAAATTTTGGGTAAATTAGGTATTTTATTATGCAAAAAAATTAATTTTTTTGACTTCATTTTACCAGTGTCATGAAGTACAATATGTGACGAAAAAACAAAGTGTTTTAAAGTTATCAGCACTTAAAGTGACACTGGTCAGATTTGCAAAAAATGGCCAAGTCCTTAAGGTGAAATAGGGCTGAGTCCTTAAGGGGTTAAGGACTATTTTGTATGGCAGAAGCAATCTATATTTTTAGCGCAAACTGCGCTAAATAGCAAAAACTTGACAGCCCCAAAATTATTGTGTGTGGCAGCAATATCTATTTTTAGCGCATCCTGCGCTAAATAGCGTACAATATTTAGACCGCTGCAGACAGTGACATTAGCTGCGCCACATCTCCAGTGTAAAGTGTGCACATCCAAAAAATATCTGAAATCCAGTGTACTTTTTCCGTAGACGGTGTCCGCTGCGGACAGTGATATTAACTGTGCAACATCTCCAATGTAAAGTGTGCGCATCTAAAAAATATCTGACATCCAGTGTACTTTTTCCCGTGACGGTGTCCGCTGCGGACAGTGACAGTAGCTGCCCCACATCTCCTGTGTAAAGTGTGCGCATCCTAAAAATATCTGTGACATACAGTGTACTTTTTCAATAGATGGTGTCCGCTGTGGACAGTGACATTAGCTGCGCCACATCTCCTGTGTTCGGCTACTTTCACACTGGCGTTTTGGCTTTCCATTTGTGAGATCCGTTCAGGGCTCTCACAAGCGGTCTAAAACGGATCAGTTTTGCCCTAATGCATTCTGAATGGAAAAGTATCCGCTCAGAATGCATCAGTTTGCCTCCGTTCCGTCTCCATTCCGCTTTGGAGGCGGACACCAAAACGCTGCTTGCAGCGTTTTGGTGTCTGTCTGACGAAACTGAGCCAAACGGATCCGTTCTGACACACAATGTAAGTCAATGGGGACGGATCAGTTTTCCATGACACAATCTGGCACAATAGTAAACGGATCGGTCCTCCATTGACTTTCAGTGGTGTTCATTCTATTGGGTATTTTAAAGATAATACAAACGTTCTGAACGGATGCAGACGGTTGTTTTATCTAAACGGATCCGTCTGTGCAGATCCATGACAGATCTGCACCAAATGCGAGTGTGTGTCACGAGGGTGTCAAGAGCCACGTCTGACTCCGTTATACCCGGGGTCAGGAAGTCGCAGCGGGTGGCTGCGCGCTCTATGTCTAAAGATCACGGTGTTTCTTAGTGTTTGTTTTCTGTGTTTGCCTTGCTATCCTTTTTGTCTCACTCAGGGATCCGTAGCTTCTCCTCCTCAGCTGTTTCTTGTCTGCCACTCCCAAACTCCTTATATTCTCCTCTCACACTTCTCTTGTTGCCAGTTATAGAGCTTCCTGCCTGGACATCTATACTGACCCACTGGAGCTGTGAATCCTGGTTGTTGTTCCAGAGTGCTTCCCTCCGGATCCCTGTTGGGCTTTTGTTGTCTCCTGTTGTTGCCCACCTGGGATTATATGTTTAGTTTGTATTGTCTGTCCTCCCCTTGGTGTTTTCCTCTAGAGCTAGTGGTGCGGACTAGTGTTCCCACCACCCTGTTCACTATCTAGGGCTCATCCTAGGGAAAGCCAGGGTTTTAGGCACGTGATCGGCGTACGGGTGAGGAACCCGTCTAGGGACGACAGGGCAGCCAGGTGCCAGACGCAAGGTGAGTCAGGGGTCACCACCTTCCCTCTCACTAGGGCAGGGCCTCCCTCTTTTCCTCCCTCCGTGTCACGTATGTGACAGTTACGCCGATCGTGATAGTGTGAAAGTAGCCTAAAGTGTGCGCATCCAAAAAATATCTGACATCCAGTGTACTTTTTCCGTAGACGGTGTCTGCTGCAGACAGGGACATTAGCTGCGCCACATCTCCTGTGTAAAGTGTGCGCATCCCAAAAATATCTGTGACATACAGTGTATTTTTTCAATAGATGGTGTCCACTGCAGACAGTGACATTAGCTGTGCCACATCTGCAATGTAACGTGTGCGCTTAAAAAATGTATCAGTGACATACAGTGTACTTTTTCTGTAGACGGTGTCTGCTCTGGACAGTGACATTACCAGCGCCACATCTGCAGTGTAACATGCAGGCTTCAAAAATGTATCTGTGACATCCAGTGTACTTTTTTCGTAGGCGGTGTCCGCTGCGGACAGTGACATTACCAGCGTCACATCTGCACAGTGTAATGTTTGTGCTTCAAAACTTTATCAGTGACATACAGTGTACTTTTTCCGTAGACGGTGTCTGCTGTGGACAGTGACATTACCAGCGCCACATCTGCAGTGTAACATGCAGGCTTCAAAAATGTATCTGTGACATCCAGTGTACTTTTTTCGTAGGCGGTGTCCGCTGCGGACAGTGACATTACCAGCGTCACATCTGCACAGTGTAATGTTTGTGCTTCAAAACTTTATCAGTGACATACAGTGTACTTTTTCCGTAGACGGTGTCTGCTGTGGACAGTGACATTACAAGCTCCACATCTGCAGTGTAACGTGTGCGCTTCAAATATTTATCTGTGACATACAGTGTACTTTTTTGCGTAGACCAGTGGCGTACCTCCAATAGAGGCAGACCACGCAGCTGCTATGGGGCCCCTGGGGGAAGGGGGCCCGCAGTGGAGGATAGGCCCCGCCCACTAATTACACTTGTATGGCTGCCTGAGAAAGTAAGAGGTGGAGAAGGACCTTTGGTGATGTCATCAACCATGTGACCAGTGCAGGAAGCCAATGAATAGCAGAGCAGCAGAAATCTAAAGGACCTATGGTGATGTCATCAACCATGTGACCAGTGCAGGAAGCCAATAAATAGCAGAGCAGCAGAAGTCTAAAGGACCTTTGGTGATGTCATCATCATGTGACCAGTGCAGAGGACTGGTGAAAGACCTGTGGCATATCACTGTGAGGGGGCGGAGCTTCTGTGTGGTGCCTGGAGGAGAGGTTAGTGGTGTTCTGGGATAACCCATAACATCCTAGAAAAGCTGGGAGTTGTAGTTTTGTCGTATTATATGTTTCTCAATGTAATTTAAACGTATGCCCTAGTACAGGCTGGTAATGCTGGGAGTTGTAGTTCTCTCCTCCTATACCCCCTCTTTTAAATGTATACTGATGCCCCATAATAAGTCTGGCCATACTGGGGGTTATAGTTATTTTTTTTTAAAGCTCTTACCTGGTACAACTAGATGATGTCCTATAATCTGGACCTGCTGAGAGTTGTAGTTCTCTTTTCTTAGGCTGGATTCTCATCACAGTTTAGTTTTCCGTTTTGCATGCAGGACTTTTTTATGTCTAAAATAACGGATCTCCGACAGATATGGCATAAACGGATGCCAAATGTGCAGAACTGATGCTTGAAATACAGGATCATTTTTTTTCTTTATTTTTCTGTTCATCTGACGGATCAGAAGAACTGAAAACTAAATGGTGATATGAACCCGGCCTTATACTCTGTGTAATATCTACTTGTATCTGATCATAACAGCCTGGACATGCTGGAAATTGTAGTTCTCTCCACTTTCACCTCTCCCTGTGTCGCTCCCTAATTTCCAATAATAATCTGGTGATGATGAGACTTGTAGTTCCCTTGTCACTATTATAATGTTCTGCAGCAGCTGAGGTGAGTATTAGGCTTCGTTCACATCTGTGCTGGTGACGTTCGCTGTTCTGCCGTCATAGGAGCAAATCAACGAAAATCACTGCAGTTCCGGATCTGGTGCTTCATGGACGACAACACCCGACGGATCCCGCTGACTATGATGAGATCTGTCAGGTTTCATTCTTCCAGGCTATAAAATTGTGTCTAGCATTTATGACTTGATCCACGAATGAGGCCCCAACACAGATGTGAACAAAGCTTTATATGTTCTGCAGCAGCTGAGGTATGCATTAGGAGGTTCTGACAGTTCATAAGGCAAGGGGGGATATGGTGGCACTGGTATACTATTATACCCCCCCCCCCCCCCCCCCCCCCCCAATGAGCTGTGCTTGTGTGCTGCTTATAGTGGAAAGTGCCCTAAGACAATGAATGGGGACAATCAAAAGCGGGTTTTTTCCCGGTATTGAGACCCTATGACGGATCTCAATACCGGAAAATAGAAACTCAAGTGTGAAAGTAGCTCCTAATGTCTACACAGCTGCAACTGCTGGGGGTATGGCAGGGGAGAAGCCAGGGCAGGTGGTGGGATGGGCCAGTGGACGGAGTTAGTGGGGCCCCATTAAGATTCTTGCTATGGGGCCCAATGATTTCTATGTACGCCCCTGGCGTAGACGCTGCATACAATGACATTACCAGTGGTACCTCTCCTGTATAACGTTTCCTCATCCCAAATACCTGTTACATTCCCTGTAATTTTTTCATTAGCCGCTGATGACAGCATTGACATTATCTGCGGGATATCTCCTGTGTGACGTTTCCACATCTCAAATACCTTTTTAAATTTGTTTGCGCATAGACTAACAAATCCTACACTACTGTACGTGTTACAGACTTTTAATTATATATAACATTTAATATGAAGAAGGCGAGCAGTAAGGGACGGGGCAGTGGCCATGATGATGGTGCACGCAGAGGCCGTGGCCCTGGGCACGGTGAAACTGTACCTGCTGCCAGAGCACAAGATAAACAATCATCCACAATACCTAGCTTCATGTCCCAATTTGCAGACCGGCGCAGGACACCACTCTTGAAGTCAAACCAGTGCAACCAAGTGGTTGGTTGGCTAGCAGAAGATAATGCTTTCAGTCCGTTAAGCACCACCCTGTCTTCCACCAAGTCCAGTCTCAGTAGCCAAGAGTCTGCTCAACCCAATCCTGACCCTAATCCTCCTTCCTCCCACCATGGAGAGTCTGGGCAAACAAGTGATCCCACACTCAGATATTCTGAGGAGCTCTTTTCTGCGCCATTCCTTGATTTGGCCCTCTCGCCAAGCACGCTTGAAGAGGGACAGATCTTGTGCCCTGATTCCCAAACTCTTGAGCATCCACGATCACAAGAAGATGACAGTGGGGAATGGCAATTAGTGTCTCACGAGGTGGATGATGATGAGACACAGTTGCAAATAACTGAACGGCAATTACTGTCTCAAGAGGTTGATGAAGAGGATGAGACACAGTTGTCAATCACTGAGGTAGTGGTTAGGTCAACAAGTCAGGAGGATGAGCAGAGTGATGAAGTGGAAGAGGAGGTGGTGGACGAGGAAGTCACTGACCCAACCTGGGAAAGTGGAAAGCCGAGCGAGGACAGCGGTACAGAGGGGGCGGGATCTGCTGCAAGGGAACTGGCTGGAAGAGGCAAGTGGGGTGGCAAAAGGGAGAAGGCGGGCCACACCAAACAGGCCCCCAACTGTTCAACGCTTTTTTGCGGAAAGTACGGACGACAAAAGAACATAAGTTTGCAACCTGTGCCATACCAAAATGAGCCGGGGCGTGAACACTAGCAACCTCACCACCACTAGCATGATCCGCCACATGGCATCCAAGCACTGTAATAAGTGGGACGAACGCCTGGGTCCACAATCTGTGTCTGCGGGTCACACCACTGCCTCCTCTTCCCCTGTGTTACGTGCTGGCCAATCCCCTGTGGAAGGCGCCTCCCACCCTGCACCTGGACCTTCGCAAGCACCATCAGCGACCACATCCACTTCCGTGTCACAGTTCAGTGTCTAAATGTCCTTACCCCAGGCATTTGAATGCAAGAGCAAATACCCAAACACCCACCCACAGGCCATAGCACTAAATGCGCAGCTTTCCAAATTACTGGCCCTGAAAATGTTGCCATTTAGACTTGTGGACACTGAGGCGTTCCGCAGCCTGATGTTGGCGGCCGTCCCACGTTACGCAGTCCCCAGTCGCCACTATTTCTTAAGGTGTGCAGTACCCGCCTTACACCAACATGTAACATCTCGTAACATCACACGTGCCCTGACCAATACAGTTACTGGGAAGGTCCACTTAACCACAGACACATGGACAAGTGCATTCTGCCAGGGATGCCCAAACGGCACACTGGGTGAATGTTCTGGAGGCCGGAAGTGAGTCGTACCCTGGGATGGCAAAGTAAAAATATAAAATGAAAGTCCTCCAATACGTTGCCTGGATAATTTGCTGCAGCAGGTCCCAATGGTCATGTGGGCTTAATTCACACTTAATTCAATGCGTCTTAGCACTGTACGATTGTTAGCAATTTACAAGATAGCCACTCCAAATCAAAACCATCTACTTCTGCACATATAGGTAAAATATTAGTTTCCACAGATGACCTCCTTCTCCACTCGATCCTGTGGAATGTCAAAAATCACACTGATAGTGAAGTATTGTTATCATTAATCCCATACATTCCTGGTGTTATACTCACAAGCGCACGTGGATATACAAGCACATCAGACGAATACCATCATTACGCCAATGTGTATGTAACAATGTGTATGTAAACAGGTATTTTATTATACTCACAAATGTCAGTGGTGGTACAGGCACATAAAAAGAGATAAAACACAGCAGCCTTGTGCTCACGCTCGACCCGGGTTTCGCTCCAAGCTTCGTCAGGGGCATATACCTCAATCATCCACACAAGTGTTTAAATATCCGCCCAGTTCCCCTCCCCCAGCGTAACCATCCCACTTCTGTGTCTACTCAAACGCTCGCTGCTCACAAATTCAGGATGATGCTTTGCATGTGGAAGAGGTGGAAATGGGGGAAGACATTACACAGGGTGATAGCCAGACCACCCTAAATTCGTCTTCTCAGCGCGAATTGGACGATGAAGAGGAGGAGCAGGAGACAGTTGCCTTCGCTACAGAGGGTACTACCCATGGAAGTTTAATTCCACCTGTTCTGTGGGTGGGCAGAAGAGGAGGAAGAGGATAAGGAGAGTGATCCTCCTGATGACGAAAGCGAAGTCTTGCCTGTTGGTACTCTGGCACACATGTCTGACTTCATGTTAGGCTGCCTTTCCCGCGACCCGCGCGTTATACTCATTTTAGACAACACGGATTACTGGTTGTTCACCCTTCTCGACTCCGTTACAAATCTCTAATTTCTCTGGTGGAAAGGACGAGCAAAATGGTGCAATACCAGAAGATCCTTGTTGAAAAATTGCTCCAAAAATTTACATCTGACAACTCTGGCGGCAGAGTCCGTAGTTCCTTGGCCAACCAAGGAGGGGAGACAATGGGAACACACAGCAGTTCCAACAGAGGCAGGGCAACACTTTATAAAGCCTGGGACAGTTTCATGACACCCCGCCAGCACCCTCACCCTGATGTGCGGCCTAGTGTCACAATGAGGGAAAATTTTTGGAAAATGGTGGAGTACATAGCAGACCGTGTCAGCGCCCTCAATGATCCCTCTGTGCCTTACAACTACTGGGTGTCCAAGCTGGACACGTGGCACGAACTGGTGCTCTACGCCTTGGAGGTGGTGGCCTGCCCTGCCGCCAGCGTTTTGTCTGAGCGGGTATTTAGTGCTGCTGGTGGCATTGTAACAGATAAGCGTATCCGCCTGTCAACTGAAAATGCTGACAGGTTGACTCTTATAAAAATTAACAAGGCCACAAACAAGGGTATATGGTTGAATCTTCCTTTTTTAATCCTCTTTCTCCTCTTCCATCATATTAGCATGCTTATTCATTGCATATAATTCCCTTGCATATATGCCCTTCGCATATAATGTTTTACAGGGTCAGCTCAGCTTCAGGCCCTCGTATATAATTTTTTAGAGGGTCAGCTCACCAGCAGGCCCTCACATACAAAATGTTTTACAGGGTCAGCTCACCCGCAGGCCCTCGCATATAATTTTTTAGAGGGTCAGCTCACCAGCAGGCCCTCGCATATAATCATTGGTGGCAGTGGGCAGTTCCGATCGGTTACCATGGCAGCCAGGACGCTACTGAAGTTCTAGCTGCCATGGTATGTTGGTGAGCAGCATTATACTCGCGTGCGCCGTGGCAGATGGGCGCTCCTTCTTCTCATAGGTCTGTGCGGCGCATTGCTAATGCTGCAAGCATTAGCAATGCGCAGCACAGACAGAAGAAGGAGCGACCGGCGGCCACGGCGCACGTGAGTATAATGCTGCTCACTAACATACCATGGCAGCCAGGACTTCAGTAGCGTGACTCCTGGCTGCCATGGTAACCGATCTTCACTACCGCTCCGTGGTCATATTGCAGTCCGGCGATATAGGCGATGTGCCCCACTTCCGTATTGTGGCACAAATTTATATTGAATATCGCCTATATCGCCCACCCCTACCCTCGCATATAATTTTTTACAGAGTCAGCTCACTGTCACGACTGAACATGGGGAAAACCCTCAGCCGTGCGATGCTCTGAAGATGTCCGGTCGCTACTCGGCCAGGACGACAGAATTAAGGAGCAGGTCACCTCCTATTGCGTCCCTAACACTGACCCTGTCTCCTAGCCGTATGAGCCGACCCCGATGGTAGGAGGGCTCATACTCTGGAACCTAATAGTCCCTAGAAGCCCTCAGGCTGGCCCTGAACTAGGAGGAGGGTAAGACTACCTATTCCTCCTAGGCACGGAGAAACAGGAGTCTAAACTGGCCGAGCTGCAAGTGGATATAAACATAAACAGACTATGGATATGCAGGAGAGTGAAAGACTTCCACCCCTACCTGCCACAGACACACTGACTGGATCCCTAAGCTCAAGTGCTGAACTCCACACACAGACATAAAATGACACGGCACACATAAACACACAGGAACCCAGAACCATAGCTGCAATAATAACAGACACCACATAGACATAAACTTAACATCACATAACAACATTTTAACTCCCTTTCACCAAACATAAAAAGTGAACACTGAAACCACACGTTTCCAGAGGCAACCGCATGCCGTGACAGCGAGCGCCTAGCAACCACTCAGGCCACTCCACTGCCAACAACCTTATGTTGCCAGCGGCAACCACACGTGAGGCAAGATACAGAGCCCACACCTGTGGAAGTCAACATAAGACAAACCACTGATAACAGCATGCGAACCAAGGAGTCACAACCACAACCATGGTCGTGACACTCACCAGCAGGCCTTCACCTACAATCTTTTACAGGGTCAGCTCACCAGCAGGCCCTCGCATATAATTTTTTACAGGGTCAGCTCACTAGCAGGCCCTCACCTACAATCTTTTACAGGGTAAGCTCACCACAAAGCTATAGAGACATTATAGGCCATTACACCACTCTAGCATTCCTAATCTGGGACGTGCGTTATAACACCTTGGAAGGGCCCTGGGATAGTACCCTGCGCACACTACAATTGGCGTCACGACAAACACAGGACATATTACCCACCTGACCCTGCCACTGCATTAAAGTGGCATTAGCGAACCCATTTCTGGTCACTGCACATATACTGCCATGAATGCGTCTAATTTATGACAATTCGAACTCTTCATAAAAAATTTGCCGAATTCTATGGCAGCTCAAGGGTGAAACTAAGACCTCTTTCACACGGGCGTCGTGTGTGAGGGCCGGATAGGATGTGGGTGCGTTGCGGGAAAATGTGTGATTTTTCATCGCGAGTGCAAAGCTTTTTAATGCGTTTTGCACGCGCGTGAGAAAAATCGGCATGTTTGGTACCCAGACCCGAACCAGACTTCTTCACAGAAGTTCGGGTTTGGGTTAGGTATTGTTTAGATTTTATTATTTTCCCTTATAACATGGTTATAAGAGAAAATAATAGCATTCCTAATACAGAATTTTTGTATACTAATGCCAGAAGCCTGACTAATAAAACTGGTGAACTGGAATTAGTGATGTGTGAGGAGAACTATGACATAGTGGGAATAACTGAGACATGGCTGGATGATAGCTATGACTGGGCGGTTAATGTACAAGGTTACAGTCTGTTTAGAAAGGATCGTCAAAACCGGAGAGGAGGAGGGGTCTGCCTCTATGTAAAGTCCGGTCTAAAGCCCACACTCCGCGAAGATATAAATGAGGGACATGAACATGTGGAGTCACTGTGGGTAGAGATACATGGAGCTAAAAACAACAATAAATTACTAATAGGAGTTTACTATAAACCACCTAATATACCAGAGTCCACAGAAAATCTATTACTAAACGAGATAGACGAGGCGGCAAATCATAATGAGGTGGTTATTATGGGGGACTTCAACTACCCAGATATAGACTGGGAAACTGAAACTTGTATATCTCATAAAGGAAACAGGTTCTTGGCAATAACCAAAGACAATTACCTCTCCCAACTGGTTCAGGACCCGACTAGAGGGACGGCCATACTAGACTTAGTATTAACCAATAGGCCGGACAGAACAACAGACGTGCAGGTTGGGGGACACCTGGGAAATAGTGACCACAAAGTAATAACCTTCCAATTATCATTCAAAAGAGCGTTTCTACAGGGAGGAACAAAAATACCAAACTTCAAAAAAGCTAAATTTAGCCAACTAAGAGAGGCCATAGGCCAAACTAACTGGGACAAAGTCCTCAAAAATAAAAATACAGCCACAAAATGGGATATCTTTAAAAACATCCTAAAATCTCATTGTGAGAGGTACATACCGTATGGTAATAAAAGGTTAAGGAATAAAAAGAAACCAATGTGGATAAATAGAACTGTAACGAAAGCAATAAATGACAAAAAGAAAGCATATCATTCACTGAAACAGGAGGGGAGCACGGAAGCACTGAAAAACTATAAGGAAAAAAATAGAACATGTAAAAAACAAATAAAAGCGGCCAAACTAGAGACCGAGAGATTAATTGCCAAAGAGAGTAAAACTAACCCTAAAATATTCTTCAATTATATAAATGTTAAAAAGTATAAATCTGAAGGTGTCGGCCCTTTAAAGAGTAATGAGGGGGAAGTCGCAGAGATGAGGAGAAAGCAAAGCTGTTAAATATTTTTTTCTCCAATGTATTCACTGAGGAAAATAAATTGTCAGATGACATGCAGAATGCAAAAATAAATTCCCCATTAAAAGTGTCCTGTCTGACCCAGGAAGAAGTACATCAGCGACTTAAAAAGATTAAAATAGACAAATCGCCAGGACCGGATGACATACACCCCCGTATCCTAAAGGAATTAAGTAATGTCATAGCCAAACCCTTATTTCTGATATTTGCAGACTCTATACTGACAGGGAATGTCCCACAGGATTGGCGCATGGCATATGTGGTGCCAATATTCAAAAAGGGGCCAAAAACAGACCCTGGAAACTATAGGCCGGTAAGTTTAACATCTGTTGTGGGTAAACTGTTTGAAGGTTTTCTGAGAGATGCTATATTAGAGCATCTCAACAGAAATAAGCAAATAACGCCATATCAGCATGGCTTCGTGAGGGATCGGTCATGTCAGACTAATTTAATCAGTTTCTATGAGGAGGTAAGTTCTAGACTTGACAGCGGCGAATCAATGGATGTCGTATATCTGGACTTCTCCAAAGCATTTGACACTGTACCACATAAAAGGTTAGTATATAAAATGAGAATGCTCGGACTGGGAGAAAACGTCTGTATGTGGGTAAGTAACTGGCTCAGTGATAGAAAACAGAGGGTGGTTATTAGTGGTACACACTCAGATTGGGTCACTGTCACTAGTGGGGTACCTCAGGGGTCAGTATTGGGCCCTATTCTCTTCAATATATTTATTAATGATCTTGTAGAAGGCTTGCATAGTAAAGTATCAATTTTCGCAGATGACACTAAACTGTGTAAAGTAATTTACACTGATGAGGACAGTATACTACTACAGAGGGATCTGGATAGACTGGAGGCTTGGGCAGATAAGTGGCAGATGGGGTTTAACACTGATAAATGTAAAGTTATGCACATGGGAAGGAAAAATGCAAGTCAACCGTACATACTAAATGGTAAAACACTCGGTAACACTGACATGGAAAAGGATCTAGGAATTTTAATAAACAGCAAACTAAGCTGCAAAAACCAGTGTCAGGCAGCTGCTGCCAAGGCCAACAAGATAATGGGTTGCATCAGAAGGGGCATAGATTCCCGTGATAAGAACATAGTCCTACCACTTTACAAATCGCTAGTCAGACCACACATGGAGTACTGTGTACAGTTCTGGGCTCCTGTAAACAAGGCAGACATAGCAGAGCTGGAGAAGGTCCAGAGGAGGGCAACTAAAGTAATAACTGGAATGGGGCAACTACAGTACCCTGAAAGATTATCAAAATTAGAGTTATTCACTTTAGAAAAAAGACGACTGAGGGGAGATCTAATTAATATGTATAAATATATCAAGGGTCAGTACAGAGATCTATCCCATCAGCTATTTATCCCCAGGACTGTGACTGTGACGAGGGGACATCCTCTGCGCCTGGAGGAAAGAAGGTTTGTACACAAACATAGAAAAGGATTCTTTACGGTAAGAGCAGTGAGAATATGGAACTCTCTGCCTGAGGAGGTGGTGATGGTGAGTACAATAAAGGAATTCAAGAGGGGCCTGGACGTATTTCTGGAGCTTAATAATATTACAGGCTATAGCTACTAGAGAGGGGTCTTCCTCTGGATCAACTTGCGGGATAACAGGCCGAACTGGATGGACAAATGTCTTTTTTCGGCCTTATGTACTATGTTACTATGTTACTATGTAGAATGCTTAGTAAAATAGGGATGGGGGGTTAAAAATCGTGATGGATCATGTGAAAGACCATGTGATGAGCGCAGTGATGTCACCAAAGGTCCTTTTCCTCCCAGGTCATCAAAGAAGAAGAAAGAAGAGAAGCCGGGCTGCGCGAACAAGTGGATGAGGTGAGTTTAATAATTTTAAAAAAATTTTAACTCCTCCATCCCTATTTTACCAAGCATTCTGTATTCAGAATGCTATTATTTTCCCTTATAACCATGTTAGAGGCAAAATAATAATGATCGGGTCCCCATCCCGATCATCTCCTAGCAACCATGCGTGAAAATTGCACCGTATCTGCACTTGCTTGAGGATGCTTGCGATTTTCACGCAGCCCCATTCACTTCTATGGGGCCTGTGTTGCGTGAAAAAAGCACAATATAGAGCATGCTGCGATTTTCATGCAATGCACAAGTGATGCGTGAAAATCACCGCTCATCTGCATAGCCCCATTGAAATGAATGGGTCTGGATTCAGTGCGGGTGCAATGCGTTTACCTCACACATTGCACCCGTGCGGAAAACTCGCCCGTGTGAAAGAGGCCGAAGACTGGCCTAAAAAGCTGTTTTAGTAAGTAAGCCCCAATGCACTACAGGTCTTTTAGTCAAGTCTTTTAGACAAAAAGTGTCAGAAAAGATATGACTGGCATGGCCCACATTGTAGCACAGCCCCAGCCGTTTAATTTATGGCATGCAAGGGACATGTGGCAGAAAAACTGATGCAATAGCCAAGAGTTGCTATCATATAGTTTATAACTCCCAACTTTGACCTGGGCACGACCAGTGTTGTGACATCGCTGACCTGTGGGAAACAGCGGAAGGGATGAGCTATTTGGAAAAGGCACTGGTGCTCTTGCAGTATAACAAGCACAGTGTCATACAGTGTATAGCGTCTGTGATTGGTATCGCGCTCAGCCCCATTCACTTCTGTGGGGCGGAGCTGCTCCTAGGCCACATAACAGATGAACGTGTAGTCACTCGGCCTAGGAGAAGGCGAGAGAAGGGCACATCGCTCCCAGGACCACCAATGCCTTTTCAAACAGCTGATCAGCAGGGATTCTAGGTGTCAGACCCCCGCCGATCAGATGCTGATTATCTATCCCAAGGATAGATCTTTAGTAATAAAAAGGTTTAAGACCATGCGGCACTTCTGGTGTCTGCCACTAGTTGGTGCTCTTGTCCTGCTCTCAGTAGTTTTCTAGCTGTTTCCTGTTTGTACACTTACTTTCACTTCTAAGTGACTTCCTCGCCTCGTAATCACTGAACGCAATGAAGGAATTCTATCAAATGCATTAATGCAAAGCATTCAACACGACAGCCGGTATGTACATTCTCCCTTTGTCTATATCATGTATCAAGCAGAAGCTATAGGGCATAATGTGGCCATTAATACTTCGAGTAGAGAAGGAGGCCTCATTCATTCAGCATGTTGTATCTATGCACAACTTGGAGTTGCGCATATAAGGTCTCATTTATATGACATTTTTGCTGTTTATGTACCGCTTCTGTGTTTTTCAACTCCAGTCCTCACCTCCCACCAGCCAGTCATGTTTTCAGGATTTCCTTAGTATTAGGGCTCTTTCACACGAGTGAGTCCATTGCGGCAATCACACTCCGTGTGTGAGTAATCCTCTGTTCTGGGCATTGCTCATCTTACAGGAACACACATTCTCATGATTTATAATGCTATGAGCCTCTGCTTGACCTTATTGTTACAGAATCATAGTGGCACCTTTATATTACTATGAAGGAGATTTATCAAGCTGATGTAATGGAAAACTGGCTTAGTTGCCCATACCAACCAATCAGATTCCACTTTTCATTTTCCAAAGGAGCTCTGAAAAATAAAACGTGGAATCTGGTTGCTATGGGCAACTAAGCCAGTTTTTCTTTTCACCACATTTGATAACTCTCCCTTATGATTCTGTAGAAGTAAGGCCATGCAGAGGCACATAGCATTATAAGTCCAGAACGGAGGATCACGCTCACACACGGAGCGTGATTCCCACAATGTACTCATTAATGTGAAACAGGCCTTAAAGGCAGGGATCTCAAGTCTCCCTTAGCGGCTCCCTGACGCCCGCATGTGAAACAATATATCCCGGAAAGGTTTACTCGCAGTAAACCTTTCCGGCAACCAGTAGCAGTGTCCCCTTCTTGGCGCGTGCGCACAGTGCAAGAAGAAGCTGATGCCAGCAGTCCGCAATGGCGCATCAGGCTGAGCCTGTGCGCACGCGCGGGATATCAAAGCGGGAGGAGAGGGAGGGAGAGGGAGCGGCGGCACTGAGGAGTAGAAGGCGGCGCTGGGCACGAACGGCGATGCGTGTGGCCGGGCACCATGCATCCACAGACCTCCCCTGCTTGGGCACCTTAATGATTGACAGGTTAGTAAAACCTGTTTTTCCGCAGAATAAAGCCACAAAGAGCTTTTATAAGGCCACCTTAGAAATCAGCATGCTACCCTGGACATGAGCATATGTTTAGCTCACAGGGCTTATAGGTGGTGACAGAATCCCTTTAATCATATACATAAATAGGATAATTTGGGGCAGGGTAATGAGCCCAGTCCTCCACACCATAGAGCAAAGTGTGCAGATACTGCATATGTTTGGAAAATGTAATAAAAAGTTTGTGAAAGAAAAAAAAAGAAAACCTCCCTGAAATGAGTTTTTGCAGGTTGGGATGTCTGTAAAGGGGTTTTCTGAGATATTGATACTGACGACCTATCCTCAGGGGTCCAACACCCGGAACCCCGACGATCAGCTGTTTTGAGAAGGCACTGGTGCTCCTGTGAGCGCCACTGCTTTCTCGCAGTTTACAAAGCACAGTGCCGAACAGTGTATAGCGGCTGTGCTTCGTATGATACTCAGCCCCATTCACTTCTGTGGGGCTGAGCTTCTCCTAGGTCACGTGCAAGATGAACATGTAGTCACTCGGCTTAGGAAAAGCAGAGAAAAGGCTGCAGCGCTACTGCGGGTGCCGCTGCCTTCTCAAACAGCTGATCTTCAGGGTCCCAGGTATCGGATCCCACTGATCAGATGCTGATGACCTATGTTGAGGGCAGGTCATCAGTATCAAAATCTCAGATCATCAGATAAAAATATGTGACCACTGATGAAGGTCTGAAATGTCAGAAACGTCTGGTCTTAAATACGGTACACTGTTTGTACCAAGGATCTAATTGGGCTTTTTTGGATGAAACTACTGCAAAAACTTGAAAAAATAAAAAAGTTTGAAGTATCAAAATCCTGAAAAGCCCTTTTAAGCAAGTGAGTGTCAATGCATCAGGATTTACCACAGGTATTCATTCTGTGGGATATTCTCAAACCATGACCAGTAGTTGGGCCCCGAGGACTGGAGGTGAGGAACACATGGCTAAACAAACACTGATACAAAATACGCGTGAAAGTGCGCAAAGGTCAATTAATTCTTTGATTTGTAAAGTCTTGCATGTTAGCTGTTTTTTGGTGTATTTATTAACCCCTGCCCCTGCCTCAGACTGCAGAAACATCATTTGGCGTTGCTGCAGTGGAGAGGGTTGTTGGCATTACACTTTTACACAACAGTGAAAACAAAACAGCCGGATACACTGTCCGTTTGTGTGTGCATCCGTTGTCTGGCTGTCTATCCATTCTTAATGGCCATTTTGCAGTTGTTTTTAACAGCCATTAAAAAGGTCCTTTTTTTTTTTTTATATTAACCCAACCCCTGGAATGCCCTCAGTGTATGTGTAAAAACTCGGCACACCACAGGCACGCCAGGCTACTTTCACATCAGCGTTGTGTCCTCCAGTTTTGAGATCATTCACTGTCAATGGGGACAAAACTGAACAAACCGGAACGGAGTGTACTAGAATGCATTTCGCTCCGGTTTGTTGCATTCCCATGAAAGTAGCATTGTTGTGGACTGCATGGGAAACTGAACAAGCCGGAACTTGCACCAAAAACCATGTAAGTCAACGGTG
This sequence comes from Bufo gargarizans, assembly GCF_014858855.1. Classification (NCBI taxonomy): domain Eukaryota; kingdom Metazoa; phylum Chordata; class Amphibia; order Anura; family Bufonidae; genus Bufo; species Bufo gargarizans. The sequence continues at coordinate 352,217,623 of NC_058080.1, read as the reverse complement.
CCGGATCCAGTTTCTTCATTTTTGGTATAATGCAACCAGATCTGCTCTGAACAGATGCAGCCGATTGTATTATTAGGACGGAAGTGTTTTACTGTGGTTTTGAGATCCCCTGCCGGATGTCAAAACTATAAGGCCTCTTTCAGACGGGCGTTGCGGGAAAATGTGCGGGTGCGTTGCGGGAACACCCGCGATTTTTCTGCGCGAGTGCAAAACATTGTAATGCGTTTTGCACTCGCGTGCGAAAAATTGAGCATGTTTGGTACCCAAACCCAAACTTCTTTACAGAAGTTCGGGCTTGGGATCGGTGTTCTGTAGATTGTATTATTTTCCCTTATAACATGGTGGATCATGTGATGACTGTGACGTCACCAAAGGTCCTTGTTGCTACAAAAAGCTAAGATCAAGACAGAAGGAGATGCCGGGCTGCGCGAGCAAGTGGATTAAGGTGAGTTAAAAAAAATTTTTAACCCCTCCAGCTATTTTACTATGCATTCTGTATTCAGAATGCTATTATTTTCCCTTATAACCATGTTATAAGGGAAAATAATAATGATCGGGTCTCCATCCCGATCGTCTCCTAGCAACCGTGTGTGAAAATCGCACCGCATCCGCACTTGCTTGCGGATGCTTGCGATTTTCACGCAACCCCATTCACTTCTATGGGGCCTGCGTTGGGTGAAAAACGCACAAAGAGGAGCATGCTGCGATTTTCACGCAACGCACAAGTGATGCGTGAAAATCACCGCTCGTGTGAACAGCCCCATAGAAATGAATGGGTCAGGATTCAGTGCGGGTGCAATGTGTTCACTTCACGTATTGCACCCGTGCGGAAAACTCGCCCGTGTGAAAGGGGCCTAAAGGAAGCCTGATGTGAAAGTAGCCTTAGGGCTGTTTCACACAGCGGATGCCGAGCGTGACATCCACTGCGTGAAAGAGTGCCAAGACCCGATGCAGACTGCAGAGGCACGGAGCAGTAACATGATTGATAATGCTCCGTGCCTCTCTGTGACCTCTTTACTACGAAATCACAGTGAGATAAAGTTGTCACTGTGATTTCGTAGTAAAGAGATCACAGAGAGGCACGGAGCATTATCCATCAGGTTAATACTTCTGCTGTCCGCATCGGGTCTTGGCACTCTTTCACGCAGCGGATGTCACGCTCAGCATCCACTCGTGTGAAACAGCCCTTAGGGTCCATTCAGATGTCCATAGTGTTTTGCAGTCCGCAAATTGCGGACCACAAAACACTAACACCGCACATGGCCGGCACTATATAGAGAATTCCTATTCTTGTCCGCACACAAGAATAGGGCATGTTCTATTTTTTTGCGGAGCCGTGGACCGGAAATGCGGATGCGGACAGCACACTGTGTGCTGTCTTCATCTTTTCCGGCCCCATTGAAAATGAATGGGTCCACACCTGGATCCGGACCCAAAGTGCGGACGTGTGAATGGACCCTTAGGCCTCATGCACACGACCGTTGTGTGCATCCGTGGCCATTGTGCCGTTTTCCGTTTTTTTTTTTTCGCGGACCCATTGACTTTCAATGGGTCCGTGGAAAAATCGGAAAATGCACCGTTTTGCAGCCGAGACCGCGATCCGTGTATCCTGTCCGTCAAAAAAATATGACCTGTCCTATTTTTTTTTTGACGGACAACGGTTCATGGACCCATTCAAGTCAATGGGTCCGTGAAAGAACACGGATGCACACAAGATTGGCATCCGTGTCTGTGATCCGTGGCCGTAGGTTACTTTCATACAGACGGATCCGAAGATCCATCTGCATAAAAGCTTTTTCAGAGCTGAGTTTTCTCTTCGTGAAAACTCAGATCCAACAGTATATTCTAACACAGAGGCGTTCCCATGGTGATGGGGACTCTTCTAGTTAGAATATACAACGAACTGTGTACATGACTGCCCCCTGCTGCCTGGCAGCACCCGATCTCTTACAGGGGGCCGTGATCCGTACAATTAACCCCTCAGGTGCTGCACCTGAAGAGGTTAATTGTGCGTATCATAGCCCCCTGTAAGAGATCCGGGGCTGCCAGGCAGCAGGGCGCAGACCCCCTCCCTCCCCAGTTTAAATTTCATTGGTGGCCCAGTGCGGCCCCCCCTCCCTCCCTCTATTGTAATAATAGCATTGGTGGCACAGTGTGCGGCATCTCCTCCCTCCCTCTATTGCATTAACATTGGTGGCAGTGTGCGCCCCGCCCCCCCTTCCTCCCTCTATTCTTTTAATTCATTGGTGGCAGTGTGCGGCCTCCCCTCTCCCCCCCCCCCCCCCGATCATTGGTGGCAGCGGAGTTCCGATCGGAGTCCCAGTTTAATCGCTGGGGCTCCGATCGGTAACCATGGCAACGAGGACGCTACTGCAGTCCTGGTTGCCATGGTTACTTAGCCTTAGCAATAGTAGAAGCATCATACTTACCTGCTGGCTGCTGCGATGTCTGTGTCCGGCCGGGAGCTCCTCCTACGTAAGTGACAGCAATGCGCCGCACAGACTTGTCACTTACCAGTAGGAGGAGCTCCCGGCCAGACACAGACATCGCAGCAGCCAGCAGCCAGGTAAGTATGATGCTTCTACTCCGCTGCCACCAATGATCGGGGGGGGGGGGCGCACACTGCCACCAATGTTAATGCAATAGAGGGAGGGGGGGGGGGCGCACACTGTGCCGCCAATGCTATTATTACAATAAAGGGAGGGGGGCCGCACTGGCCACCAATGATATTCAAACTGGGGAGGGGGGTCCCCCTGCTGCCTGGCAGCCCCTGATCTCTTACAGGGGGGCTATGATATGCACAATTAACCCCTTCAGGAGCGGCACCTGAGGGGTTAATTGTGCTGATCACGGCCCCCTGTAAGAGATCGGGTGCTGCCAGGGAGCAGGGGGCAGTCATGTACACAGTTTGTAGTATATTCTAACTAGAAGCGTCCCTATCACCATGGGACCGCCTCTGTGTTAGAATATACTGTCGGATATGAGTTTTCACGATGTAACTCATATCCGACAGTATATTCTAACATAGAGGCGTTCCCATGGTGATGGGGACGCTTCAAGTTAAAATATACCATCGGATTGGAGAAAACTCTGATCAGATGGTATAAAGGGACTCCAGACTTTACATTGAAAGTCAATGGGGACGGATCCGTTTGCAATTGCACCATATTGTGTCAACGTCAAACGGATCAGTCCCCATTGACTTGCATTGTAATTTAGGACGGATCCTGTTCTGTGTTTAGACCTGCTCCTGTTCTGTGTTTAGACCTGCTCCTGTTCTGTGTTTAGACCTGCTCCTGTTCTGTGTTTAGACCTGCTCCTGTTCTGTGTTTAGACCTGCTCCTGTTCTGTGTTTAGACCTGCTCCTGTTCTGTGTTTAGACCTGCTCCTGTTCTGTGTTTAGACCTGCTCCTGTTCTGTGTTTAGACCTGCTCCTGTTCCGTGTTTAGACCCGCTCCTGTTCCGTGTTTAGACCCGCTCCTGTTCCGTGTTTAGACCCGCTCCTGTTCCGTGTTTAGACCCGCTCCTGTTCCGTGTTTAGACCCGCTCCTGTTCCGTGTTTAGACCCGCTCCTGTTCCGTGTTTAGACCCGCTCCTGTTCCGTGTTTAGACCCGCTCCTGTTCCGTGTTTAGACCCGCTCCTGTTCCGTGTTTAGACCCGCTCCTGTTCCGTGTTTAGACCCGCTCCTGTTCCGTGTTTAGACCCGCTCCTGTTCCGTGTTTAGACCCGCTCCTGTTCCGTGTTTAGACCCGCTCCTGTTCCGTGTTTAGACCCGCTCCTGTTCCGTGTTTAGACCCGCTCCTGTTCCGTGTTTAGACCCGCTCCTGTTCCGTGTTTAGACCCGCTCCTGTTCCGTGTTTAGACCTGCACCTGATTTTGGCTCACACTCAGGCCTCTTTCACACGAACGTGTGTCCCTCGTGGCTGTGCTGCGAACTGCAAATTGCGGTCCACAATGCACGGGCACCGACCGCGGGCGAACTGCATGCAGATCGCGACCCCTATCACTTGAATGGGTTCCACCATCCCTCCATTCCGCTAAAAGTTCTATCTTTTTGCGGAACGGAACGGAACACCACTCTGTAGTGCTTTCGTTCCGTGGTTCCGTTCCGCACCACATCTCCGGATTCGCGGACACATTCAAGTGAATGGGTCCGCATCCGTGATGCGGAATGCACATGACCCGTTCCCCGTGCATTGCGGGGCCGCAATACGGCCACGGGTGACACACGTTAGTGTGAAAGAGGCCTCATTGATTGAAATCACTGACCGAACACTGGAGCACATTTATCAAGCTCGCCTGTTTTTGGCCATAAAATTAGACTGGCATATTTCATTCATCTGTCTTTCTTTTGCTGAGCAGAGATGGCCTTGCTGTTCGCCCGGCGGTCGGTTCACAGTGAACTTTGCTCATTCGCAATTCGCCGAACGTGCGAACATATGGCGATATTTGCGCCCACCATATTCTTTTACATTGTAAAGAACTTTGACCCATGACACATCCATCAGGTGGTACAGGACAGTCAAGTGAAACGTTTCAGCACATGGACATACCCCCTACCTTATAAATAGACCCGATCTGGCCGCCATTTTACATTCAGTCTTTTGTCAGTGTAGGAAAGGTTGCAGTGTGGAGCAGGGACAGACTGTTAGGCTGGGTTCACACTTGAGCGTTGCGCAAACGCGCGTTTTACGCGCGTTTTTGACGCGCATTTTTATGCGCGTTTTTGTAATAGTAAACGCGCGTTTGACGCGCGTTTGTGTGATTCACTACAGTGTCCTATGGCCACAAACGCCCCAAAAGTCGCTCATGTACTTTTTGGAGCGTCGGGCGTTTTACAGCGCGATCGTACGCGCTGTAAAACGCCCAAGTGTGAACCATTCCCATAGGGAATCATTGGTTTCTCCTTGTTGAGCGTTTTACAGCGCGTAGGAACGCGCTGTAAAACGCTCAGGTGTGAACCCAGCCTTAGAGTGTTAATAGTGACACAAATCGCTAGCTAATAGGTCCACAAAAGTCCTTTTAAGGACTGGTATAGGTGTGCTATTGATAGGTGTGCAGTATATAGGGGTGTAATACACTTATAATATACTTTCTAATATAGAAAGCATATTATTGTGGATTTGTATTGTGCAGCATTGAGACTGGTGAGCGGTTCGGCAGCGATACTACAACTACAAAGAGTGACAAACGCAATTAGAAAAAATAATTATAACTGGTGGGATATACCAGTCACCCTCAAAAAACTGATTGAAGCAGGGTGTTATATACCAATAATATACTTTCTATATAGTGCATTTGGGTACTGCAGCATTTGTTTGCTGTTTTGCTGCGTTCCCTCTGCTACACAGTGACAAACGGTATTTGAAAAAAATAATTATAACTGGTGTGCACATGCGCGTATGCGAAAATTATATTGCCGATATTTTGCATTGAAAAAAATAATAAATGGAGATCGCAAATTCGAATAATAAATCTGGTATGTCACTGTCCATGTTGTGGGACTATTTGTGCACTTCTAGTAATTATTTCCTGGCTGTAAATATGAGCTGAAGGTTTTTCAGGTTCGCCTGCTATTAAAATGAATGGGACCTGGCGCGAACTTGTGGTTCGCGAACATTTGATCGCAAACCATCCCGACAGATGTTCGTCCATCACTATTGCTGAGTAGTTATTATAATTCATCCAGAAGTTGATGAATTAGACTAGGCGTATTTTTATTAGTCTGACCCCCGGTGTTGTTTTTCAGTTAGACAGGTTCATATTCACTTGTCTGGTCTAATTTATTTGTGAATGAAAAAAGTCTTGTCTGTGCAGAGAAAAGTCGCATGTCTCCCAGAAAGTTTGATTTTTAATGCAAAAAAACTTCCCCACTGAAAACAGATGAAGAAAAGTATGCGAGCCCTAGAGTGGAGTAGAAATTAGACTGTTTTTGTGACATATTCAGATACAAAAAGAGGCACACCTACATAAATAGATTGGAAAAAAGTCTCAAAAGTTAGAAAACTTCTGTATTAGTCTAAAAAAACAATATAGGCAAATGAGGTGCAAAACCCACCAGAACAGGCGCAATTTCAGTTGTAACTGCAACTAAAAAAATATTGTCTAAACAGCATTTTTTTAACTAAAAACAGGCGCAAATCCTTTAATAAATACAAACCGGATTCCAAAAAAGTTGGGACACTAAACAAATTGTGAATAAAAACTGAATGCAATGATGTGGAGATGGAAAATGTCAATATTTTATTTGTAATAGATGACAGATCAAACGTTTAATCCGAGTAAATGTATCATTTTAAAGGAAAAATACGTTGATTCAAATTTTCACGGTGCCAACAAATCCCCAAAAAGTTGGGACAAGTAGCAATAAGAGGCTGGAAAAAGTAAATTTGAGCATAACGAAGAGCTGGAAGACCAATTAACACTAATTAGGTCAATTGGCAACATGATTGGGTATAAAAAGAGCTTCTCAGAGTGGCAGTGTCTCTCAGAAGCCAAGATGGGTAGAGGATCACCAATTCCCACAATGTTGCGCAGAAAGAGCAATATCAGAAAGGTGTTACCCAGCGAAAAATTGCAAAGACTTTGCATCTATCATCATCAACTGTGCATAACATCATCCGAGGATTCAGAGAATCTGGAACAATCTCTGTGCGTAAGGGTCAAGGCCATAAAACCATACTGGATGCCCGTGATCTCCGGGCCCTATAAATGACACTGCACCACAAACAGGAATGCTACTGTAAAGGAAATCACAGAATGGGATCAGGAATACTTCCATAAACCATTGTCAGTGAACACAATCCACCGTGCCATCCGCCGTTGCCAGCTGAAACTCTACAGTGCAAAGAAGAAGGCATTTCTAAGCAAATGGAGTGTGGCAAAATGAAAGACTGTTCTGTGGTCAGACGAGTCACGATTCAAAGTTCTTTTTGGAAATCTGGGACGCCATGTAATCCGGACCAAAGAGGATATGGACAACCCAAGTTGTCATCAACGCTCAGTTCAGAAGCCTGCATCTCGGATGGTTTGGGGTTGCATGAGTGCGTGTGGCATGGGCAGCTTGCATGTCTGGAAAGGCACCATCAATGCAGAAAAATATATTCAGGTTCTAGAACAACATATGCTCCCATCCAGACGTCATCTCTTTCAGGGAAGACCCTGCATTTTTCAACAAGATAATGCCAGACCACATTCTGCATCAATCACAACATCATGGCTGCGTAGAAGGATCCGGGTACTGAAATGGCCAGTCTGCAGTCCAGATCTTTCACCTATAGAGAACATTTGGCGCATCATAAAGAGGAAGGTGCAACGAAGAAGGCCCAAGACGATTGAACAGTTAGAGGCCTGTATTAGACAAGAATGGGAGAGCATTCCTATTTCTAAACTTGAGAAACTGGTCTCCTCGGTCCCCAGACGTCTGTTGAGTGTTGTAAGAAGAAGGGGAGATGCCACACAGTGGTGAAAATGGCCTTGTCCCAAATTTTTGGGGATTTGTTGACACCATGAAATTCTGATTCGACATATTTTTCCCTTAAAATGGTAAATTCTCTCAGTTTAAACTTTTGTTCCGTGATTTATGTTCTATTCTGAATAAAATATTAGAAGTTGGCATCTCCACATCATTGCATTCAGTTTTTATTCACGATTTGTATAGTGTCCCAACTTTTTTGGAATCCGGTTTGTATGTGCCCCATTGACTGTGTTAAAAAGGCCTTACTCCACAGTGGAGGCACAAGGAATTGACACCTTCAGTGTGATCATGTGATGTCACGACACTGGAAGTGTCTGGTCCTGCTGCCAACAGTGTGGAGTAAGTATATCCTCGCTTGCAAGTGGGTGAGGTATATATTTTTTATTTTAACAACTGAAAGGCCCCTTTTTACATACTGTACCTGTTTTTAATGGTCATTAGATGGGTGCACTCCTGTCTAAATGGCCATTAAAAATGGGCCCATTGATTTCTATTTCTTAACAGCCACTATTCTTTGGCCGTTAAACGGCCATGTAAATAGCCCTATAGACTTTCATTCGTTCTGAAAATGGCCATCACACTGACATTTTTCACTGTCGTGTGAATGCAGTCTAAGGCCCCCTGCACACGACAAATTCATTTTGTGGTCTGCAATATATGGGCATCAGCAGTGTAAACTCCATGCTGCAGATGCTGGCCCATTTACTTGAATGGGTCCACGATCCACAAAAAACGGCAAGAGATAGCACAGGTACTATCTTTCGCAGAGTGAAAGCATGGATCAGAGGCCCACGGAAGCGCTTTCGTGGGCATTTGGGTCCGTGCTTCCGCACCGCAAAAGATAGAACCTGTCATATCTTTTGCTGTATTTTGCAGATTGCGGGCCCGTTCAAGTCAATGGGTCCACCTCTCAATACGGGATTCACACTGCTGGTGCCTGTGCACTGTGGACCGCTATTTGTGGTCTGCAACATGGGCATGGCAACCATACGGTCGTGTGAGTGACCTCTTAATGTAATATAAAGGGTTTGTCCACTTGTTTTGTATTGATGACTTACTCAGGATAGGTCATCAATATCAGATCAGCAGGGGTCTGACTCCTGGGACCTCTGTCGATCAGCTGTTTGAAGAGAAAGCAGCATTAGTACAAGTGCTGCCTTCTCTTTACTGTTTAACTGCTTGCTGGCACAACCACAGCGGTGTGCAGGTGTTATTACAGCTATGGCGTCCCCAATCACCTCAATGCTACAGCTCTGTTCTATTCATTTGAACAGGAAAGAGCTGTCCCATAGAGGTGAATGGGGTGGCTGAGTTGTAATTGCACCAGCTCGCCTCTGCAGTTGTGACGGGCGCTGCTTTCTCTTGAAACAACTGATCGGTGGGGGTTTCGGGAGTCGGTGCCCACCAATTTGAAATCGATGACCTATCCTAAGAATAGGTTGTCAATTAAAAAAAAAAAAGAGGATAACCAATTTGTCTGTTGTAGGGCTGCAGTGAACGATTATTTTGGAAATCGAGTATTCTATTGATTATTTTTTACGATTAATCAAGTAATCTAATAAGAAAAAATGAATTAATAGACTCAACAGACCCCCTACCATCAGTCCCCAACACCCTTCGTTCCTCCCTGTGCGATCGGCCCAAGTGCATCAGTTCCCCCAGGTGCCATCAGCACCACTATTCTCCAGTGCCATCAGCTCTCCTTCACTCCAGTGCCATCAGCTCTCCCTCACTCCAGTGCCATCAGCTCTCCCTCACTCCAGTGCCATCAGCTCTCCCTCACTCCAGTGCCATCAGCTCTCCCTCACTCCAGTGCCACCAGCTCTCCCCTCACTCCAGTGCCACCAGCTCTCCCCTCACTCCAGTGCCACCAGCTCTCCCCTCACTCCAGTGCCACCAGCTCTCCCCTCACTCCAGTGCCACCAGCTCTCCCCTCACTCCAGTGCCACCAGCTCTCCCCTCACTCCAGTGCCACCAGCTCTCCCCTCACTCCAGTGCCACCAGCTCTCCCCTCACTCCAGTGCCACCAGCTCTCCCCTCACTCCAGTGCCACCAGCTCTCCCCTCACTCCAGTGCCACCAGCTCTCCCCTCACCCAGCGCCACCTCCCTGGCCAGCTTTTCCGACACCACCTCCCTGTGCTCCAACGCCGACCTCAAGTTCCTACCAACCCCAAACCCCCTCTCCACCGGGCGAGACGGAATGCTAAACCCCTCCGCAAATCCCTTCCGCAAAAATTCTGCCGCCCTCCTGTCCGGGTACCTATCGAGGAACCCCGCCACCACGTCCACCCGCACCGGCATCCTGCCCTTTTCCACCAGCCTCGCCCCCTTTCTGCCTCGCCCCTTTGAAACAACGGCTGGCCCCGTGACCTCCCCCCCCCCCCGCACGAAGAACACTCGTGCTTAAACTTGCACTTGGGGCCGAACTTGCAACTCCCTTCGTTGAAAAGGAAACACAATCCCTTGGCCGCTGCCGTTGCAAAGCCCGACTGACCTGATCCCCCCTGCTCCCCCCGAAAGGGCTGCCCAGACCTCACCGGCGCCATCACTTTCATCCACAACCCTATATCTTTATGGTCCCACAGCATACTCCGGCGGACCGCCTTCCGCTGACGAAACTGTTCGTCATACCTCAACCACCCCGAACCCCCATACACCCTATACGCTTCCCCAATCGCGTCCAAATAGCAGAACAGCCCCGAACAGCTGTCAGGCGCCCGCTCCCCAATCACGCTAGCCAAAATGGCGAACGCCTGCAGCCAATTTGCAAACGTACGCGGCATCAGCCTATAACGCCGCTTTTCATCCTCCTCCCTCTTCGACCCGTCCCGCCTCGCCACGTCCAGATTAAAACGCTCCAGGGGGAGCAGTGAAAAAATATCCACGTACTCCCCCTGCCAAATCCGATCCCTGACCTCCTGCTTCAAGTGCGCACCCAGCGGGCCCTCAAAGCACACATAAACCTCCCCACGGGCAGCATCATCCACCCGCGGCCGCTCCTCGTCGCCGCCAGCCTGTGTCTGCACCGACACAGAAGCCGCCGCCGCGACACCCGAGCCCCCCGGTCCTACGCCCCCCGGCCCTATGCCCACACCAGACCCAACCCCCCACACCTGCAAAGGGCCCCCCCTGGACACACTACCCCCCGACTCCACACCCGCCAGCCCACACAATAACCGCCCCAAACCCGCAAGCATATCAACCTGCCCCCCACCGACACCCCCCAGCCCCGACCCCTGCGCCAGCGCAAGAAAAGCACCCAACGCCGCCTCACCTGGCTGCCGGGGCGCTGTGAACCCCGCAGCTGGCAGTCCTGAATCCTGACGATGCGACCCCGTCACCGGAACGACCACGCCGGACGCCACTCTGCTACTCGGACCGGGCATCCCAGCCTCCTCTACGCTGGACGCGCTGCGCGCCGAACACGAGCCTTCCTCCTCTTCTTCCTGATGAGCAGGACCAGCGGCCTGCTGTCCGTCACCTTGCAAAGGCCTGTGCACCACGCCGCCATCCTGGTGCACAGCCTCGTGTCCCTTGCTGCCACTGCCGCCTCTCCCACGCCGAGCAGCTCTCCCCCCCCCCCCCCCCCTCCTGGAGAGGGAAGCCTGCAGTACCAGCTCCGGCCACCACACTGAAGGCTGCTGGAGACGGAGCACTTGCCGCCCCGCCTCCCACTGGGCCCCGCCGACCGCATGGATTCCTCCCACGCCGGGAGGACCTGGAGGGAGTCTGAACAACGGCCCCCCGGCGCGGAGGGTCCCCGGAGGGGCGCCGGACCCGGGGGTATCCTCAGGGCTCAGGCGCCGGCGGCCGGACCCGCCGCGGCCGTGTAACGCCCGGCGGCGAGTTAACAGCACCCGCCGCCCCCCCCGCTCAGCAGACCGGCTACCTGACCCTGTAGCCATTCCGGACCTCGGACCTCCGCCCGCAGCTGCTGCAACAACTCCTCTACGGCCGACATGGTAAGCCGCAGCAAGATTTCTCCTCACAAAAAATGGCGCCGGCTAACTGCCGGTCACCCCTATTTAACCCCCTAAACTCCACCCCACTAATCACCCTAACTCCTCCTCCCCCCCCCCCCACGGTTAACCAATTCCCACCCGGCCCTTCCTACCAAAACCCATCATGGCGCCCTCCACTTACCTTCGTCCAGGTCCGGCCTCTCTGGACCATGGACGTTCTGTGGAGTGTCTGGAGACCCCCTACTGAAAGGTGAGTATTCCAAGTGCAGCGGGAGACCACTGATCCGGACCCAAGTTGCGGACGCGTGAATGGACCCTAAGAATGGATTTTCCTTCAAGGCACTTTTTAGTTTTTGCTAGAAAATCTATTGCCATGAGATGGATGGCTGAGAGACTTGCTTCCTTTTCTCAATGGAAGAATTAAGGAAATAATATACTCCCATATCAGAGAATAGTTTATAAAAACCATGGATGTCCTGACAAATTTCAGCGGGTGCGTGGTATTTGGTGTGCCTCCCCTCTGGGCCTCTTCAATGTACAGAGTGTAATTTAATCTTGATTCTTCCAATTCCTTAACAAATTGCAGCCCTTTGTACTGTACCTGTATTGCCACGTTCTGTATTATTGGTGGTTGCCTGCGAGCAAATATGAGGTCTCATGCACATGAATGTGTGCGGCCCATACATGTATTGCAGCCTGCAAACACCAGCTGTTTGCAGTCCGCAGCACCGACACGGGCCGTACTCGTGTGCATGAGCCCTAAGCTTGCTTTTGTGATCTTCTGATTATTACTGATCCTGCATGAATTTAATTTTGATATGCCATTTTTTACACTATGGTTATGTGTACTATTTTTATTTTATTTTTTTATGTATAAAAGTTGATGTATGTTGCAGTTTTTGGGGGATTGGGGAAGATTTAGCAAAGATTTTGCAATTTGTCACAAAATTCCTTACTTTACAATTTGGTGAAAATGCTGCAAATGACACCAAATTTATAATTGTGTGGCATGAAAAATTCATTGCTGCTCACTAAAGCTCATGTATACCTTTTTTCTAACCTTTTTGACTCTTTTTACATTTGACAAGATTTTGATAAGAACCTCCAGTGCATATTTTTTAAATAAATTTGGTGCCTTTTGCAGCTGCCTGAATGCTATGTAGTCCACTTTTTTGTTGTTGCAATTTGTACTAGAATTCTAGCACATTTCATGACATGGTTTTCAGTCAATCTAGGGTTATGGTTGGCAGAGGGTTCAAATGAGGAGGGAGGAGGTGAGAATGTGATCTAACTTTCCGGGATAAAGAGGATGAAAGAGACAATAAGGGCAGATTTCCATCCCCAATATCTGGCATATACTGCAGAGAAGACATGACAAGGACCAAGGAAATCAGGGTAGTTAGTAATGCCAGTTTTTAGCCGTATTTGGCATTATTGGCCTTCACAGATAGGGAGCTATATACATGTATTTGGGCTGTCTTTTTTGCATGCTGTTTTACATGTACAGTAGATGTGTCCACACAGTATAACATGTAACGGTCATATTGTACAAGTATTTTCTCCAGTTTGAAAAAATTAATTAAATTTCTACCAGAGACTCCTTTATATAGTACATACCTATTGTTTTTGTGGTCATTGTATAAGCCTTCTCTTTGCTTCTTTTGTAGTGAGAGAGATTACTGTTAACCCCACCACCATGTCGCGTACAAGCAGAGTAGTTCACTTCTCAGAAGAGCCGGATTCTGTAAGTTCCATCCATTATGGTGTAATTGCCTGCTCAGTCGGTGTGTGTAAATTCAACATAAGACATGGACTGCACATGATATAAAGAAGCTTTACCCCTAATACACATGCCGGCTATAAAAGTATACTCTATAAAGGTCTAAACATGCCATTAAAGGCCTAGAAGCCAACAACAACAACTCTAGGGTCCTAACCTGTAGTGTTGATCACGAATATTCGAATTTCAAATTTTTATCGCGAATATAGCTACTTCGAAAATTCGCGAATATTTCGAATATAGTTATATATTCGTAATTTCGAATATTCGTTGTTTTTTTTTTTTTTTTTTTTTTTTTTTTTAATCAGTACACATGATCCCTTCCTGCTTCTAGCTTGTGGGCCAATAAGAAGGCTGCAATATACTTGACTTTAGGAGTAGTGATGAGCGGCAGGGGTCATATTCGAAAATGCACGATTTTTTTTTTCTTGAAAAAATCGGCAAGGTAATTATTGTGTAGCATGCGAATTTTCGTAATTCGAATTTTCGGATTCGAATTTTTATTGCAAATTTTTCAACTTTTACAACTATTAGACAAAGAAGATTATAGCACTATATTAGCTTAATTGCTCTATATTCGTTTGTTTCTAATTTTCGCTATATTGCTATAACTTCGTTTTTTCGAATATTTGTAATATTCTAAAACAAGAATATATAGCAATATAGCGAATATTCGAAAAAAACTAATATAGAGTAATTTAGCTAACATAGTGCTATAATCTTCTTTGTCTTAAAGTTGAAAAATTCGCAATAAAAATTAGAATCCGAATTACGAAAATTCTCATATTACACAATCATTACCTTGCCGATTTTTTGCAAGAATTTTTTTTTGCGAATTTTCGAATATTCGACGAATATTCTAAAAATTATTCGCGAAATATCGCGAATTCGAATATGACCCCTGCCGCTCATCACTACTAACCTGTGCCCAATAAAAATTTTTTAAAAACACCTGACCGCAGTCCTACTGTTCCCTTACCACTGCCCCATTCCTGACCTTTTCCGGTCCCCCTTGGACCAGACGTGGATTGGTCCCGTGATCGCTGTGACCATTCACTTGCCTTAGTGGCCACATGTTCCGAAATGGCACATCGCTGCTAGTGATCAGCAAAACGTACACAATTTTTCCAATGCAAATGTAATGCAGCTAAAATAGGCTCTAGAAACGGTTCTTCATGGAAAGGAATTTACGTGATTGATTTCAGCCAATCAGCAAAGCAGGTCATGGAGTAAGTAGAATAAAGGGTCAGGCAGGATACAGAATGCAAAGTGTAGAATGGGAGGAAATGGTGATGTTTTTCTTAAACAGTAGAGTTTTATACCAAGGATGACACAGCTTAAAATGCTACAGTCCACTGCACTTCAGTGATTCACAGACTTGACATCATCACTATATATTATTAATTTACGTGATGACATCAGAACATTATTATTTATACCCTGACACATAAAAATATTTATATGCGAAAGGTATGCTACACCCCTTTGTATACTTGGTAAGCGTTGATTCTATGAAAGTTTTATATCACGTTCAGTACATGCAGACCTATTATATTGTCTTAGGAGTCATAGAACAATTTGATTTGCTCATCCTCTATAATAAAATCCCTGTGTGCGTGCGCGTCCGTGCATGTGTGCCGATTAGTGAAGTGCGTATGCGTGGCATGCCAGCCAATCAACACACGGCGCTTCGCACGCCCCGCTCACACCTGCAGCACAGGGGGCACATATTACACTCCAACCCCCATCATTAAATTACAGCCCTCATTGGAGTGTATTATGTGTATAATGATTGGGGTTGGAGTGTATTATGTGTATAATGATTGGGGTTGGAGTGTATTATGTGTATAATGATTGGGGTTGGAGTGTATTATGTGTATAATGATTGGGGTTGGAGTGTATTATGTGTATAATGATGGGAGTTGGGGTGTATTATGTGTATAATGATGGGAGTTGGGGTGTATTATGTGTATAATGATGGGGGTTGGAGTGTATTAAGTGTATAATGATGGGGATCCTGGGGTGTGACACGGCTGCAGAGGAAGCTGGAGAGGGAGGAGGAGGCAAGGCGGAGCTGGGCACAGCAGCGCGCAGGTGCGGGCGGTGTGTGGAGTGCTGTGTGTTAATAGGTCCCCGCACCTCGCATGCCCAGTATAACAAACGACACACACACACACGGACACAGGGCACTCACACAAGGCTTTTACTATGTAGAAGGATGCGGGCTTGAGTGTAATCCTACATAATAAAATTCCTGTGTGATATGTATACAATGATGGGCGTTGGAGTGTAATGCTATTATGCTCCCAGCCCGTGATAGCTTCCCTCACTTGTTACTGTGCATCCATTTCCTGACTTTGGTGGGTGGGGTTAGTGAGAAATAGGAGCGAGGAGGATGCGGCCGCTGCGGGGACTAACATGTGCCCCCTGTGCTGCCAGATACCCAGGGTGCTATGAACTCCTGGATGCGATGCTGCAGCGGGTACGAGGCCACTCTCTGCTCAGTGCGCAGGTGTGGGTGGTGCGTAAGGGGGTGTGGTGAAGGATACACTGTGGCAGGCGGCGGTTGCAGGGCCCGCCCACATCACGGGTGTGAGTCGGCTGCAGAGGAAGACTGAGGGGGAGGCGGAGGCATGGCGGAGCTGGGCACAGCGCGCATGCACACTTCACTAATCGGCACGGACGCACACGCACACAGGGATTTTATTATAGAGGATATATATCTACTATAATAAAAGCCCTGTGTGCGTGCTCAGGGTTGCGTGTTCGTGCATGTGTGCTGATAAGTGAACTGTCAGAGCGCCATCCAGTCAACACAGGGCACTCCACACAGCGCAAACACCAGCGTGCCACCCCACACGCAACCGCGCCGCCCACACCAGGGCGCACGGTGCACCAACCAATCATCACACGGCGATCTGCACGCTGCCAACACCTGCGCGCCAGCCAATCTCTGCCACCGCTCGCAGGTTTTGATGTGCTCTCCACGTCAGAGCGCTGCCATTACAGTTCGTGCATCACACAGCCACACAGTCCTAACACTCTCGGCCACAGACAGCAGCCGCTGCCAGTAGTCTCAGCCACCAGTCGCTGCCAGCAGTCTCAGCACCACCAGTCAGTTCCAACCGTCTCCGCCATCAGTCAGTGCCACCAGCCACAACCACCAGTCACAGTTCCAGCAGTCTTAGCTACCAGTCACAGTGCCAGCAGTCTAAGCCACCAGTCGCTGCCAGCAGTCTCGGCACCACCAGTCAGTTCCAACCGTCTCCGCCATCAGTCAGTGCCACCAGCCACAACCACCAGTCACAGTTCCAGCAGTCTTAGCTACCAGTCACAGTGCCAGCAGTCTAAGCCACCAGTCACAGTGCCAGCAGTCTAAGCCACCAGTCACAGTGCCAGCAGTCTAAGCCACCAGTCACAGTGCCAGCAGTCTAAGCCACCAGTCACAGTGCCAGCAGTTTAAGCCACCAGTCACAGTGCCAGCAGTCTAAGCCACCAGTCACAGTGCCAGCAGTCTAAGCCACCAGTCACAGTGCCAGCAGTCTAAGCCACCAGTCACAGTGCCAGCAGTCTAAGCCACCAGTCACAGTGCCAGCAGCCTCAGCGCCACCAGTCGCTGCCAGCAGCCTCAGCGCCACCAGTCGCTGCCAGCAGCCTCAGCGCCACCAGTCGCTGCCAGCAGCCTCAGCGCCACCAGTCGCTGCCAGCAGCCTCAGCGCCACCAGTCGCTGCCAGCAGCCTCAGCGCCACCAGTCGCTGCCAGCAGCCTCAGCGCCACCAGTCGCTGCCAGCAGCCTCAGCGCCACTAGCCGCAGCCACCAGTCACAGTGCCAGCAGTCTCAGCCACAGCTACCAGTTTCAGCCACCAGTTATTGCCAGTGGCATTTAATATAGACTGTTCCTACTAATGTTTATCCACTAATGTTCTAGCACCTGTTATTGTAATGGGATTAAAGGGAACCTGTCACCCCCGAAAACCACCTCAAGCCGCCAGCAGTACCTGCGTGTAGCCAGCAGTGTGTTTCTGATGATGCCTTTCTTCCTGAAGGCAGATGCGGCAAAAGTACTGAAAACGTTGTTTTATCCCCTGCCAGGCGCTTCTCCACACATGCTTGAAGTCACGGAGGCAGAGGCCTCCTTTCCTCAAGTCACGGTAACCAAGCCCCTTTCCCTGCCCCTTCGCTGTGACTGACAGCGTTTATGCACGAGAGTTTGGCTGGCTTTGACGAATAGCCGGCTGTCAGTCACAGCGAAGGGGCACGGAAGGGGGCGCGGTTACCGTGACTTGAAGCAAGGAGGCCTCTGCCTCTGTGACTTCAAGCATGTGTGGAGAAGCGCGCCGGCAGGGGATAAAACGTTTTCAGTACTTTTGCCGCATCTGCCTTCAGGAAGAAAGGCATCATCAGAAACACAATACGGGCTACACGCAGGTACTGCTGGCGACTTGGGATGGTTTGGGAGGTTCCCTTTAATGTCTAGTACTGACAAAAAAATTTGAAATCTATTACTAACTTTGTCATTAACACTTCACAAATTAGGCACAATCATAAATATATCAACACCCTATACTAGAAGGGTCAATTAACCCCTTAAGGACACATGACGTATCGGTACGGCATGTTTCCCGAGTCCTTAAGGACACATGACGTACCGGTACGTCATGTGTTGTTCCGATCACTGCCGTGCGGCCGGCTGTGATCGGAACAAGGTGCCTGCTCAAATCATTGAGCAGGCACCTCGGCTAAATGCGCGGGGGGGTCCCGTGACCCCCCCATGTCCGCGATCGCAACAAACCGCAGGTCAATTCAGACCTGCGGTTTGTTGCGCTTTCTGCAGTTTCTGATCGCTGCGGTCCCTGACCGCGGCGATCAGAAACTTTAGTGTGGCGAAAATATATATTTATTACCCCCCCTGCACCTCTGAATGATTTTAGCCCGGTGGGAGGTGCAGGGGGGGTGTTGCGGGCGGTGGGGGCGGTGCGGGAGGCGGGCGGTGCGGCAGGCGGGATCGCGATCCCCCGCCCGCCTCCTATTGCGTAATCGTTGGTGTACAGTGGGTATACCAGGGTGCCAGCACATTGCTGGCACCCTGGTATAAACGGCTGACATCGGTGATGCGATGTCAGCCGTTTAACCCTTTCCATACAGCGGTCCGTACGGACCGCTGTATGGAAAAAGTTAACAGTAAGAGGGAGCTCCCTCCCTCTCCGATCGGGGGGCTGCAGTGCCTTTGCAGCCCCTCAATGGAGAGGGAGAGAGCCCCCAGACAGCCCCCCCAGAGCCCCGTCCTTACCCTTCCCCGTCTGCGCAGTTCTGACCATAACTGAGCAGACGGGGAAGGTTCCCATGGCAACAGGACGCCTCTCAGGCGTCCTGCTGTCCATGGTGCTGAACAGATCTGTGCTGAAAGCATAGATCTGTTCAGTGTAAGTAAAATATAGTACAGTGCAATATATATTGTACTGTACTGTATTATACAGACATCAGACCCACTGGATCTTCAAGAACCAAGTGGGTCTGGGTCAAAAAAAAAGTGAAAAAAAGGTAAAAATCAAAAAACACATTTATCACTGATTAAAAATTAAAAAAATAAAATTCCCTACACATGTTTGGTATCGCCGCGTCCGTAACGACCTGATCTATAAAACGGTCATGTTACTTTACCCGAACGGTGAACGCCATAAAAATAAAAAATAAAAAACTATGATGAAATTGAAATTTTGTCCACCTTACTTCCCAAAAAAAGGTAATAAAAGTGATCAAAAAAGTCCCATGTACGCCAAAATTGTAACAATCAAACCGTCATCTCATCCCGCAAAAAATGAGACCCTACTTAAGATAATCGCCCAAAAACTGAAAAAACTATGGCTCTTAGACTATGGAAACACTAAAACATCATTTTTTTTGTTTCAAAAATGAAATCATTGTGTAAAACTTACATAAATAAAAAAAAAGTATACATATTAGGTATCGCCACGTCCGTATCGACCGGCTCTATAAAAATATCACATGACCTAACCCCTCAGGTGACCACCGTAAAAAAATAAAAATAAAAACGGTGTAAAAAAAGCCATTTTTTGTCATCTTACGTCACAAAAAGTGTAATAGCAAGCGATCAAAAAGTCATATGCACCCCAAAATAGTGCCAATCAAACCGTCATCTCATCCCGCAAAAAATGAGACCCTACTTAAGATAATCGCCCAAAAACTGAAAAAACTATGGCTCTTAGACTATGGAAACACTAAAACATCATTTTTTTTGTTTCAAAAATGAAATCATTGTGTAAAACTTACATAAATAAAAAAAAGTATACATATTAGGTATCGCCGCGTCCGTATCGACCGGCTCTATAAAAATATCACATGACCTAACCCCTCAGGTGACCACCGTAAAAAAATAAAAATAAAAACGGTGTAAAAAAAGCCATTTTTTGTCATCTTACGTCACAAAAAGTGTAATAGCAAGCGATCAAAAAGTCATATGCACCCCAAAATAGTGCCAATCAAACCGTCATCTCATCCCGCAAAAAATGAGACCCTACTTAAGATAATCACCCAAAAACTGAAAAAACAATGGCTCTTAGACTATGGAGACACTAAAACATTTTTTCTGTTTTAAAAATGAAATCATTGTGTAAAACGTACATAAATAAAAAAAATTGTATACATATTAGGTATCGCCGCGTCCGTGACAACCTGCTCTATAAAATTACCACGTGATCTAACCTGTCAGATGAATGTTGTAAATAAAAAAATAAAAAACGCTGCCAAAAAAGCTATTTCTTGTTACCTTGCCGCACAAAAAGTGTAATATAGAGCAACCAAAAATCATATGTACCCTAAACTAGTACCAACAAAACTGCCACCCTATCCCGTAGTTTCTAAAATGGGGTCACTTTTTTGGAGTTTCTACTCTAGGGGTGCATCAGGGGGGCTTCAAATGGGACATGGTGTAAAAAAAAACAGTCCAGCAAAACCTGCCTTCCAAAAACCGTATGGCATTCCTTTCCTTCTGCGCCCTGCCGTGTGCCCGTACAGCGGTTTACGACCACATATGGGGTGTTTCTGTAAACTACAGAATCAGGGCCATAAATAATGAGTTTTGTTTGGCTGTTAACCCTTGCTTTGTAACTGGAAAAAAAAATTTAAAATGGAAAATCTGCCAAAAAAGTGAAATTTTGAAATTGTATCTCTATTTTCCATTAAATCTTGTGCAACACCTAAAGGGTTAACAAAGTTTGTAAAATCCGTTTTGAATACCTTGATGGGTGTAGTTTCTTAGATGGGGTCACTTTTATGGAGTTTATAATCTGGGGGTGCATCAGGGGGGCTTCAAATGGGACTTGGTGTCAAAAAACCGGTCCATAAAAATCAGCCCTCCAAAAAACAAACGGCGCACCTTTCCCTCTACGCCCCGCTGTGTGGCCGTACAGTAGTTTACGGCCACATATGGGGTGTTTCTGTAAACAGCAGAGTCAGGGCAATAAAGATACAGTCTTGTTTGGCTGTTAACCCTTGCTTTGTTAGTGGAAAAAATGGGTTAAAATGGAAAATTAGGCAAAAAAATGAAATTCTCAAATTTCATCGCCATTTGCCAATAACTCTTGTGCAACACCTAAAGGGTTAACGACGTATGTAAAATCAGTTTTGAATACCTTGAGGGGTGTAGTTTCTTAGATGGGGTCACTTTTATGGAGTTTCTACTCTAGGGGTGCATCAGGGGGCTTCAAATGGGACATGGTGTAAATAAACCAGTCCATAAAAATCAGCCTTCCAAAAACCAAACGGCGCACCTTTCACTCTACGCCCCGCTGTGTGGCCGTACAGTAGTTTACGGCCACATATTGGGTGTTTCTGTAAACGGCAGAGTCAGGGCAATAAAGATACCGTCTTGTTTGGCTGTTAACCCTTGCTTTGTTAGTGGAAAAAATGGGTTAAAATGAAAAATTAGACAAAAAAATAAAATTCTCAAATTTCCTCCCCATTTGCCAATAACTCTTGTGCAACACCTAAAGGGTTAACAACGTATTCAAAATCAGTTTTGAATACCTTGAGGGGTGTAGTTTCTTAGATGGGGTCATTTTTGGGTGGTTTCTATTATGTAAGCCTCGCAAAGTGACTTGAGACCTGAACTGGTCCCTAAAAATTGAGTTTCTGTAAATTTCTGAAAAATTTCAAGATTTGCTTCTAAACTTCTAAGCCTTATAACATCCCCAAAAAATAAAATATCATTCCCAAAATAATTCAAACATGAAGTAGACATATGGGGAATGTAAAGTCATCCAAATTTTTGGGGGTATTACTATGTATTACAGAAGTAGAGAAACTGGAACTTTGAAATTTGCTAATTTTTCCAAATTTTTGTTAAATTTGGTATTTTTTGGTGCAAAAAAAATAATTTTTTTGACTTCATTTTACCAGTGTCATGAAGTACAATATGTGACGAAAAAACAATCTCAGAATGGCCTGGATAAGTCAAAGCGTTTTAAAGTTATCAGCACTTAAAGTGACTCTGGTCAGATTTGCAAAAAATGGCCTGGTCCTTAAGGTGAAATAGGGCTGTGTCCTTAAGGGGTTAAGTACAATAATCCATTACTGGGATGCCATTACAAGTCTCGAGTTACCTTACGTTTCAGTAGGTCAACATTACCATATGGCTACCTCCAAAAGTAGAAGACTCACAACTGAAGTTTTCTTGCTTCAATCTTTATTCAGTAGCTCATAAGCTCAATACAGGATGAACACGGCTGGGTGCAGTATGCCTTACCGCTGCGGCACATGAAAGCAAGGCATACTAATGAACAAGTTACTAGTTCACTACGTTTTTTAAGGTAGAGATGGCCCAATAGATAAATGCAGTGTCGAAATTCTGGACCCTAGTCCAGTATTTAGGCACTGCATTTATCTATTGAGTCATCAAATAATTGGGCTACTGCAAGCAGTCATTTTCTTTGCATTTTTATTGTTTTTATTGCATTCATTTGTAACAGTAATTTTTAATATACGCTGTGTTCAACTTTATTTAATTTTTTTTCTATCTTTATTTTCACATGTATTCAGCTAACACTGGGTTATATACATGTACAGTTCTCTACATCTGTTTGACGGATGACTGGTGAATTTGGCCAATCATCCGATTGTGCATCCACAAACCACATCTATTATTCAGTGTTGTTTAAGTGTTTTATGCATAGTGGTATACTATCCTTGGCGTCTTCAATAAATTGTATATTTTTTGCACACCTTACACAGTTTTCCATGTTTATCGGCTGTCCATGTGGCACTGAATAGGTGAGTGGCTCCTAATTGTCTCTTCTTATCCCTGCTTATCGATAGTGATGAGTGTCAGGGGCAATATTCAAATTTGCAATATTTTGCGAATATTTTGTAGAATATTCGTCATATATTTGAGAATTTGAGATTATATTCTTGATTGTGAAAATCGGCAATGTAGTATTCGCGTAATGTGCGCGAAATACAGGTGTGAGTCACTTATGCTACATTCTTTAAGCTGGTATAAGTTTCCTGACACTAGAGAAAATGGTTGGCACAGCAGAACATTAGAATAGCTTTATATGCAGATAGAGTGCGAAAATCAGCACTAATGATGCAAATATTTTGGCGCAATACATGCAACTTCACATTTTAACAGGTATGACTACTTACTAGTGATTGGTGCACTAAGTATTGTTGTGAACTTGTGACATCACAGCACTATGTCTGTATGTACAGCACTATGTATGCAGCATGTATGTATGGACAACAGAACCTACACTATATCACTATCTAACCTACACTGACTATCTCCCACTAACTATCTGTAATATATATATATATATATACATACACTAACTATTTAATGTAATTACACAGGAAAGCACAGAGCACAGCAATGACACTGCTGTCTCTTTCAGATCTGCAAAATACTGCATACAAGGGCCGCTGGGGAGGTTCTTATAAAGTAAGGGGTAGGCAGCTTTCCTGTTGGTTGCTAGGGATGTTGCTAAGCTCAAACTAAGACATTGCAGCCTTCTCATTCGCCCACAAGCAAGAAAGGAGGTTACTGATGAAAAAGAAATCTAGAATATTCGAAATTACGAATATATATCACTATATTCTAAATATTCGCGAATAATATTCACTATTCGAATATTCGCACCAAACACTAGTGGGGCGTGCACCGAACCATCAATATCCAGGTCGGTTGAGCCACTGTCTATTTAATTTTTCTAGAGATGTAATACGGCTGACTAGGACAACATGGCCGACTGCATTTTCCTACACTTCACACTTCAGTTACATAGTTAATTGATTTAAAAAATGGATAGTTCCATGAAGTTCAAGGCTTCTTATGCCTAAAGGTCCCTTTGCACAGGACGATATAGCAGCAGATTGTCGGAAAGGAAGTGTTCCCTCCAAACAATAGTCTGCTCGTGAGCGGAGGAGACCGCTGCATTTATATGCAGCGATCTTCTGCTCAGTATGGGGAGAAGGTGTCACTAATCTCATCGCTCGACCCCATTATTAGCCGGCTGCAGAGCATGTTTATACAGTACAATATGCTGTGGGCAAGTGAAGTTTTTTTGTGTCCACATGAGTTATCTATTACTCGATGAACAAGCTTTTCATTCGTTCATCAGGTAATTGGCAGAAGGGGCCCTCAAGTGTTTGAAAGCAAACCACAAATTGCCTAATCAATTGTTGCCCAATTATTAATTTTACATCATCCATTCTTGAATTACTTATACCCTTCAATGCTATTTGTCTTTAGATAAGCTCTGCCTCTAACCCTTTCTTGAATGCTATCTTACATTTCTACTACTCAACACATAATGAATGGTCCTTTATATAGTTCTTAGATTCTTAAAGGGGTTGTCCGGGTTCAGGGTTGAATCTGGACATATCCACATTTTCACCCAGACAGGCCCCCTGATATGAGCATCGAAGCATCTCGTGCACCGATGCTCTCCTTTGCCCTGCACTGAATTGCAAAGGGAAAAGGCTTTTTTTTTTTTTTTTTATCCGGTGACATACTGGGCTCTCCATGGGTAAAGCTAGGTGGAGGCTTCCACCTAACAGTAATCCCACTGACTTCATCGACACTAATGGGCGGGCTTTAGCCATGCTCTAGCCTGTAAAATAGGTAGGGCAGCGCTAAAGCCCACCCATTAATGCCGATGACATCACAAGGAACACTGCTTGGCAGAAGCCTCCGCCTAGAAGTGTAATAATATAAACAAAAAGCCCATTACAGTGCAGGGCAAGGGAAAACATCAGAGCATGAAATGCTCCGATGCTCACATCAGGCTCTGAACCTTGACAACACCTTCTAAGGGTGTATTAGACTGCCAGATATTCTGGCAGATAATCATTAATGAGAATTCCTTTGAACACTTGTTAGCGATCATCTGGCAGTCTAATATTGCCTCCAAATGCCCAATGAACGAGCAAATGCAAAAAAAACAACCCATGGCTGTTATGGCTATGAATGTGCGATGGGGCGGGGCACATGGTTTGCCTGTATGGGGCCCAGAAATTTGTGATGGCAGGGTGATGGGCAGTGATAGGGCACATGTACATAGACTGGGGTAGTGACAAGAGGCGGTTGAAAACCAATGTATGTTACACAAATACGTCTTCAGCGCTCAGTATAATGTGGAAGATGGCCTCTCCTTAGCAACGCTTACTTAACGCCTTACTAAGAAGACTCTTTACACCCCGTTTTCTAGTAAAAAGAAATGTAATTCCCTAATAAAGTATATCATAAAAATGTCTAACATCACTGTTCCTACACTGTTTTAAAAATAAACTGAAACGACTGTTACAGTGTAACTACTATTTCACTTTTTTTTTTTTTTTAAGTGTAGTGCTAGTGATGAAATATACTTTATAAGGTAAATAAGTAAACTTTGAGTAGAAAACTTGCTGTAAAGTGTCCCCTTAGCAACCCTCTAAGTAGGATTTGGTAAGGAGAATCCATCTTCAACATTCCACTAAATGCTGAAGATTGACAACTGTAATATGCAGAGGCAGCATTCTTAGCTGCCTCTGCTCTCCTTGCCAGCAGAAATGTCTATAATAAATTATCTCTACAGTTTTGTTTAAATATATCATAGACCGGTGTTTTACACTTTCACACCAGAAAACTGATGTAAAAGATTGTAAATGTGACTTGCTGGACCCTCCCCTCCCTGGCCACGGCCCTTTTTGATGTTCTAAAAAGAGCTGGTGGAAAACACTGCGTTTGCGACTTTCTTACTCCAGAAACTAGTGAGGGGGGAATTCTATAATTTGCCCTTATTATTTCCCTGCTTATTTGTCAACTGATTGCTGACAGTCCCTCCCCTTTCTGAGCGTCTCGGGTTACTTAAAGGGAACCTGTCACCGGGATTTTGTGTATAGAGCTGAGGACATGGGTTGCTAGATGGCCGCTAGCACATCCACAATACCCAGTCCCCATAGCTCTGTGTGCTTTTATTGTGTAAAAAAAAAAAAAAGATTTGATACATATGCAAATTAACCTGAGATGAGTCCTGTCCCTGACTTACACAATAAAAGCACACAGAGCTATGGGGACTGGATATTGTGGATGTGCTAGCGGCCATCTAGCAACCCATGTCCTCAGCTCTATACCCAAAATCCCGGTGACAGGTTCCCTTTAACCCCTTCCCGACCGCAATCTGTATATATACGTGATAGCTGCACATACCCAGTGCAGCTACCACGTATATAAACGTTCTGGCAGCTCTTGGATTAAAGCTTCTGCCCCTGCCCTGTATGCTGTCACGGACAGCATACAGTGCAGTAATGCCGGCAAAGGACCAATCAGAGTGGCCCCTTGCCGGCAATCGATCCGATTGGTTAGTCTGTGCAGACTAACCAATCGGTTCGCGGCAGTGAAAAAATGCCGATTTCAGGCTCTGATCTGCGCTCTGCAGATCAGAGCTTGAAATCAGTGTCCTCGTGCCCACCCCCCGATCCGTGCAGCCCCCCCCCATCTGTGCAGCCCCCCTGCTCTGTGCAGGCCCCCCCCCCCCGATCTGTGCAGCCCCCCCATCTGTGCCCCATCTTCCCATCTTGTATCCACAGTGCTGCCCCCTCCTTGAGTCCGCCTCCTGCTGGCTGCCCCTCGCCTGCTCCCCTGCTGTGTTTGATGGCGGCAGCTCCATTCTTGAGCCTCCGCCATCATCAGAGTGTCAGCTCTATGCTGACAAATAAAATAAATATATTCAGGAGCAGCAACACAAACGGCTTTTGAAGAGCAGGGAATGGTGTTTACGCAGCAGCTGAGCAGGGGATCGCAGATCCAAAGCGGTCCAATGGCATGTAGAAAAATAGGAAAGCCACAGCAGCGTCTCACCAAAGGTTTCTTTATTCAGGAACACTCCTCATAACAGGTCATAAAAAAGCATTTCGCAGCAACGTTTCGGCTAATGTTAGCCTTTGTCAAGCATAGCAATCACTAAAAATCACAGCCTATAAATAGCTATTCATAAGTCCACCCACACCGCTAAGTAACCAATAGGATTAAAAATTTATATGCAACACACCTGTATGTGAAACCAGCATACACCGACACACTAATCAGCTGGCACAAAACATACCCATTTGAGGCCATCACCCATAAGACCCCGCCATCCGTCCCGCGTCCCATAGCTGGCAATGCGCATGTCTGTATGCGTCATCGCACGCGCCACCACAAGGCAGCGTGCGTATGACGCAACCAGATGAGCCCCGACGCATATTCCACGCTGGACCGCATACGTCATCAGGCGGCGGCCGGCGAATATCACCAAACCACTCCCACCTGGCTCTATGCTGACAGTCTGCTGTAAGTTCTGTAACCCCATAGTTGCCGTGGCAGCGGCATCCATGGGGTTAATAGAGGGAGGGGGCTCCCTCTCTCCACTATCAGGGCTGCTGCGCTGCGATGGCAGCCCCGATGGTTGCCATGGCAACCGGACGCTTTGCAAAAGCGTCCACTGTTGCCACCTACAGGGCATCTGAATGTATTACACTTTGCAATGCAAGAGCATTGCAAAGTATAGTACAGCCCCACTGGATCTTCAAGATCCAAGAGGGACTTGCTAAAAAAATAAAAAAATGTGAAAAAATAAATAAAAGTAAAAATTAAAAATGTAAAATTAAAAAAATAAATTGCCTTTTCCTATAAAAAATGAAAAATAAAAAAACTACACTAATAGGTATCACCGTCTCTATAAATATATCACATGATAGACCCCGTCCGATAAACACCATAAAAAAAAAACTGTGTAAAGAAAAAGCCATTTTTGTCACCTTACATCACAAAAAGTGCAACAGCAAGTGATCAAAAAGGTGTATGACCCCCCAAAATAGTACCAATCAAACCATTACCTCGTCCCACAAAAAATGATACCCTATTTAAGACAATCGCCCAAAAAATAAAAAAGCTATGGCCCTCAGACTATAGAGACACTAAAACATCATCATTTTTTGGTTTCAGAAATGCTATTATTGTGTAAAACTTAAAAAAATAAGAAAAAGTATACATATTAAGTATTGCCACGTCTGTAACGATCTTCTCTATAAAACTATCATATGACCTAACTCCTCAGATGAACGCTGTAAAAATAAATAAATGAAAACTGTTCCAAAACAGCCAATTTTTGGGTCACCTTGCCCCATAAAGTGTAATAATGAATGATCAAAAAATCCTATGTACCCAAAAATGGTACCAATAAAAACCTCAACACTTTCTGCAAAAAACAAGCCCCTGCACAAGACGATCGGCAGAAAAATAAAAAACATACGGCGTTCAGAAAACCAATCCAGCACAATCTGCCTTCCAAAAACCGTATGGCATTCCTTTCCTTCTGCGCCCTGCCGTGTGCCCGTACAGCAGTTTACGACCACATGTGGGGTGTTTATGTAAACCGCGGAATCAGGGTAATAAATATTGAGTTTTGTTTGGCTGTTAACCCTCAATGTGTTAAAGAAAAAAAAAATTATAAAATGGAAAATCTGCCAAAAAAGTGAAATTTAGAAATTTCATCTCCATTTTCCTTTAATTCTTGTGGAACGCCTAAAGGGTTAACAAAGTTTGTAAAATCAGTTTTGAGTAACTTGAGGGGTGTAGTTTCTACAATGGCGTCATTTATGGGGGTTTCCACTATGTAAGCCCCACAAAGTGACTTCAGACCTGAACTGGTCCTTAAAAAGTGGGTTTTGGAAATTTTCATAAAAATTGTAAGAATTGCTTCTAAACTTCTAAGCCTTCTAACATCCTAAAAAAATAAAATGACATTTCCAAAATGATGCCAACATACAGGGAGTGCAGAATTATTAGGCAAATGAGTATTTTGACCACATCATCCTCTTTATGCATGTTGTCTTACTCCAAGCTGTATAGGCTCGAAAGCCTACTACCAATTAAGCATATTAGGTGATGTGCATCTCTGTAATGAGAAGGGGTGTGGTCTAATGACATCAACACCCTATATCAGGTGTGCATAATTATTAGGCAAATTCCTTTCCTTTGGCAAAATGGGTCAAAAGAAGGACTTGACAGGCTCAGAAAAGTCAAAAATAGTGAGATATCTTGCAGAGGGATGCAGCACTCTTAAAATTGCAAAGCTTCTGAAGCGTGATCATCGAACAATCAAGCGTTTCATTCAAAATAGTCAACAGGGTCGCAAGAAGCATGTGGAAAAACCAAGGCGCAAAATAACTGCCCATGAACTCAGAAAAGTCAAGCATGCAGCTGCCAAGATGCCACTTGCCACCAGTTTGGCCATATTTCAGAGCTGCAACATCACTGGAGTGCCCAAAAGCACAAGGTGTGCAATACTCAGGGACATGGCCAAGGTAAGAAAGGCTGAAAGACGACCACCACTGAACAAGACACGCAAGCTGAAATGTCAAGACTGGGCCAAGAAATATCTCAAGACTGATTTTTTCTAAGGTTTTATGGACTGATGAAATGAGAGTGAGTCTTGATGGGCCAGATGGATGGGCCCGTGGCTGGATTGGTAAAGGGCAGAGAGCTCCAGTCCGACTCAGACGCCAGCAAGGTGGAGGTGGAGTACTGGTTTGGGCTGGTATCATCAAAGATGAGCTTGTGGGGCCTTTTCGGGTTGAGGATGGAGTCAAGCTCAACTCCCAGTCCTACTGCCAGTTTCTGGAAGACACCTTCTTCAAGCAGTGGTACAGGAAGAAGTCTGCATCCTTCAAGAAAAACATGATTTTCATGCAGGACAATGCTCCATCACACGCATCCAAGTACTCCACAGCGTGGCTGGCAAGAAAGGGGTATAAAAGAAGAAAAACTAATGACATGGCCTCCTTGTTCACCTGATCTGAACCCCATTGAGAACCTGTGGTCCATCATCAAATGTGAGATTTACAAGGAGGGAAAACAGTACACCTCTCTGAACAGTGTCTGGGAGGCTGTGGTTGCTGCTGCACGCAATGTTGATGGTGAACAGATCAAAACACTGACAGAATCCATGGATGGCAGGCTTTTGAGTGTCCTTGCAAAGAAAGGTGGCTATATTGGTCACTGATTTGTTTTTGTTTTGTTTTTGAATGTCAGAAATGTATATTTGTGAATGTTGAGATGTTATATTGGTTTCACTGGTAAAAATAAATAATTGAAATGGGTATATATTTGTTTTTTGTTAAGTTGCCTAATAATTATGCACAGTAATAGTCACCTGCACACACAGATATCCCCCTAAAATAGCTAAAACTAAAAACAAACTAAAAACTACTTCCAAAAATATTCAGCTTTGATATTAATGAGTTTTTTGGGTTCATCAAAAATACAACTTGCCTAATAATTCTGCACTCCCTGTAAAGTAGCCATATGGGGAATGTTAAGTAATAAATATTTTATTATGACTTTCTGTTTTAGAAGCAGAAAAAATTAATTTTTCCAAATTTTTGGTAAATTTGGGATTTTTTCATAAATAAAGGTGAAATATATTGACTCAAATGTATGACGTATGAAGTACAATGTGTCACGAGAAAACAATCTCAGAATGGCGTGGATAAATAAAAGTGTTCCAAAGCTATTACCACATAAAGTGACGCATGTCAGATTTGTAAATTTTGACCTGGACACTGGGGCATCAATGACCCTTGGTCATGAAAGGGTTAATAAAGGCCCTTTTACACAGGTTGATAATCAGGACACTTATCGGGAAAGGGCATTTCTAGGGTCACTAGTTTCCAATTATTTCTATGTAAAAGTGGTGCTGGTCACCGGATGAATGAGCAAACACACGTTCATTGGCTGAAAGCATCGCTGTCGCCTAAATCATTGATTATGGACAGAAGATCATACTGTGTAAACAGCCATCTGCTGCCCAGAAACAAGGCAGTTATTGGGAACAAGCAGCTCACGATAATTGCTTGCACACTTGGCCTTAAAAAGGACCTGTCACCTCTCTGACATGTCTGTTTTAGTATCTAACATATTTTTGGTTTATAAGACACAGTGGGGGAAAATGGCAGTTTGTCTTATATAGCGAATACTAATGAGTGCTTTCATTATAAAAGTGCTCATTAGTATGTAGGAAGTGTGAGGTGCAATGAGTGTAGTGCTGCTAGTGTTGGCTGTACTCACCACTCTCTGGTCTTCTGGGCGCTGTGCTGTGTCCTGACTGCATATAGCTTCAGGATGTAGTACACGTAGGCGTGCATCGTGACCTGATGCTGTGTGTCATTAGGCCACAGTGTAGCGAGACACCAGCAGAAGATGAGGGAGCGGTGAGTGCAGGAAAGGCATCCTGGATCTGCAGAGTTACAGTGCTGTCCAGAGAGTTAAGTTGTTTTATTTATTTTACTGTCTGATCTGAGGTCTGGTGAGTACGGGTACTAATTTGAGGTCTGATGAAGAAGGGGGTCTGATCTGAGGACTGATAAAGATTGGGGGTCTGATGAAAGATATTTTTTTCTTATTTTCCTCCTCTGTGTCTTATGATTAGGTGCGTTTTTTTTAAAGCAAAAAATACAGTACTTGTATTCTCCTTGTAATAACAATTCTGGAGCATCTATTGTTATGATTCTATATTGCACTATTCTTTTATTATTCCTGCTAGAATGAATGAATCATTAGCAGTTTGAAACAAAGGTCCATATAGGTGTTACCAGTTGGCGGCAGGGGGTGTCCCTGCACAGTCGGACACTGGCAGCACTAATTGGATAGTGTTGGACTGTGCAGGGACGCCCCCTAAATGGTAACACCCATCTGAACCTTCAATGCTTTTGTAGAAATATAATAAAAAGTATCTGATTTAAAAAAGTTGGATTGGACATTGGGTCAATGAAGGATCATCACTGGAATGGTTCCTTTATCGTTTTTATTTGAGTTTTCCAGTTTGCATCAAAGTCCTTTAAAATAATCATTTATGACTGTAGCTGTAATTTTGTAATGTTTTTCTTTTCTGGGAAGGAACCAGTAGTCTCATTCCCTGCCACCACTCCTAGGGCTTTCCAGGGTCTCCACGGCTAAGATTCCGGTGTATGAGTATTTACACCTTCAGGGTCTACTCATATTGGCAAGAGTCAGGGAGAGGTCTCCATCCAGCTTTGAGGCCTAGACTCCGATCTATTTCCGTCTATGTGTTATCTGGTGTTTTCACCTCCCCATTACTTGTGACATTATCAACCGCCCAAAAAAAGTAATTTTGTTTGTTTTCTGCACTGGTCGATCGTATGCAGGGACTGTCTTTGGAGGTGCCTGACTTCCGCATATCTACTCTTTCTGAACCTGAAAGAGTAGCCATGCGAGAATATATCACCGAGAGCTTGGCTAAAGGTCATATTAGACCATCAAAATCGCCAGTGGCTGCAGGGTTCTTCTTTGTAAAAAAAAAAAAAAAAAAAAAAGACGGAACTCTTAGGCCATGTTTGGACTTCCGAGAGCTTAATCGCAATACTGTCCGTGATCCCTATCCCCTTCCTTTGATCCCAGATTTGTTCAATCAGATGGTCGGTGCCAAGGTATATAAGGCATATAATCTGGTAAGGATCAAGGAAGGGGACGAATGGAAGACGGCCTTTAATACCCCTGAAGATCATTTTGAGAATTTGGTCATGTCTTTTGGGTTGACCAATGCTTCTGCTGTTTTTCAACATCTCATCAATGACATCTTTCATCATCTGGTGGGCAGGTTTGTGGTGGTTTATCTGGATGATATTTTAATTTATTCCCTCGACATGGAGAAGCATCAGGATCACGTGAGACAGGTCTTACAGATCCATCAGGGTCTACTCATATTGGCTGGAGTCAGGGAGAGGTCTAGGGATTCCTAGGATGTCACCATCCCTCTCCCTTCACTTTGAGGCCTAGACACCGGTCTATTTCCTTCTGTGTGTTATCTGGTGTTTTCCCCTCCCCATTACCTGTGACAGGTACATACTGTACAGGATGGAAACAAACCAGAGTGATTTGTTTGCATGGTTATAATGGGTCGAGATGTTCCAAATTTAAGATTTAAAAAAAGCAGCTACATGAGCATATCTGTTACAAACCCAAGTATTCACAGAAAATCCCATTAATCCCTTAACGCTGTATGGCGTATATACACGTCATGGAGCACTGCTACCTATTGCTCCGTGATGAGTATATTCGTTGTGGAATTAAACTACCACTATGTTTGCAGACATGGTGAAAGTTTTGCATACAGCCAGGTATCTCTGTTAACTGGCCCAGGACAAATGAGGGAAATCTGATGATCGCTCTGATTGGCTAGTTTTTCAGAGGATTGACCCCGGAAAACGGTTCTGATCCCCACAGTCTGTGACTGTGAGGATCACAATATTCCCCCCTCTTCAGGATTGCTGGGCATGGGGAATACAGCGCTTGAATGGTTCACAGAGGTAGAATTGTTTCTAAAATTCTAAGCCTTATAATGTCTTTAAAATTACATCTACAAAATTATGAAAACATAAAGTAGACATATGGGAAATGTAAAGTATAACTATTTTCTGAGGTATCACTGCCTTAAAAGCAGAGAAATTGTAATTTTTGTAAATTTAGGATTTTTATAAAGGTGATATATATGACTCAAATTTACCACTATCATGAAGTACAATGTTACAATAAATCTTTGTCGCACTCCGAGAAATTGCTGTGTAGGGTTCCAACCCTGTTTCTAATAATAAATACAACTACAGCATGTAGATTTTGGTCTTGATAGTAGAGATTTTTTATTCAACATACGGCAGACACTGACCATATAAAAATAAATATAAGATTGACCATAATATAAATAACCATGTTCTATATCACAAATGCATGTATAACAGGATATAAAAAGTAAATTAAAGCGAAGAACAGGCTTCCGTTCAATACAGTTACAATTGCGAATAATTACATAAAAGTGGTTCCTGCAGTAACAAATTGCCATACCAGAGCTATTACAAGACTAGTTGGAGGACTAAGCGAAGGCTGTATGGTGAGCACCTAATAGGAAAAGAAAAACTGTAGTACTATCTTTTGCACTGTATGATCTATGGAATTAGAAAGTCGTCCAAATTTTCTCACAAGTGCTGAGTTTAAAGCCAAAATTTGTTATGTATATAATTTTAATTTAAGGAAAGAATACCAGGTACAGAGAGGTAACATGCCCATAAATGATTCTAAGTAATATCTTGCAATATTGGATCCGTAGAAGAGTAGACACAATACTTAGAAATATGTACAATGTGCCTGTACATGCTCCACCGGTCCCGGAAGTTGGGAACGGGTGGAACGCACGAAGAAAAGAGACCAATATATAAGAAAAAGAAACAAAAAAGGATGTTTAAGGAAGAATAGTGGCGCTCAGTGCCAAGGGCAGAGGAGGTAGAGGAATCAAGGAAATATTAAATTAGGCTAAAACGGTAATTGCCCTGTGCGGGAAGAATCCAGAAGCCCGCATGCACTGTGTTCACGCGTTCAAGGGCAAGTTGTGCGTTCTACCGGCCGTGTGCTGCCCTGAACAATGCCTGTGGGTTATTAGCATATAGAAAGGATGAGGAGGTAAAGGAAAGAAGAACATAGGAGCTTAACATATGAAAATAAAACGGAAAAGATAGAATCAAGAGAATAGTAGAAAACAGAATATAGTTAAATTGAAAGATTTAAAAAACAAGAATAAAGATAAAAAATGAAAAAAGAACTGAAAAAAAGAGGAAAAAATAAGGAGTTTTGAGTCTCCGCCCTGCACATTTCTTGACTGCTATGCAGCCAATAAACGTGCAGGTAAGTACTGCCCTCACTGTAATGCCATAGCCATGATTGGCTGGCTGGAACACGTCATCAGGTGCTATATAGCACCCGATACCGCATGTTTGCCTCATTCTTAGTCAGGAAGAGCTGTGCTGAGGAAAGGACAGACAGTGAAGGGAGTGATTTAAGAATATTATTACCACCAAAACTTTTTTGAGAGACCCAAAAGTCCTTTAAGAACTATTGTGTGTGGCAGCAGCAATCTATATTTTTAGCGCAACATGCGCTAAATAGCTAAAACTTTACAGACCCAAAAGTCCTTCTAAGAACTATTGTGTGTGGTAGAAATATCTATTTTTAATGCATCCTGTGCTAAATAGCGTACAATATTTAGGCCGCTGCAGACAGCGACATTAGCTGTGCCACATCTCCAGTGTAAAGTGTGCGCATCCCAAAAATATCTGACATCCAATGTACTTTTTCCGTAGACGGTGTCCGCTGTGGACAGTGACATTAGCTGTGCCACATCTCCTGTTTAAAGTGTGCACATCCCACGTACAGTGTACTTTTTACATAGACTGTGTCTGCTGCGGACAGTGATATGACCAGCGCCATATCTGCAGTATAACGTGTGCACTTCTTAAATGTATCTGTGACATACAGTGTACTTTTTCCATAGACTGTGTCTGCTGTGGCAGTGACATTACCAGTAGTGATGGCCTTGCAGTTCGCCCGGCAGTTTGTTCGCTGCGAAGTTTGCGTGTTCGCGATCCGCCGAACATGCAAACACATGGCGATGTCCACGCGCTCCATATTCTTTTGCATTACGCAGAACTTTGACCCATGACACATCCATCAGGTGGGACAGGACAACCAATTGAGACGTTTCAGCACATGGACATACCCCAAACCCTATAACAGAACCCGATCTGGCAGCCATTTTACATTATGTGTTTTACCAGTGTAGGGAGAGGTTGCATTTTGGAGCAGGGACAGGCTGTTAGGAACTTAGGGACACCAAACGCTAGATAATAGGGCCACAAAAGTCCCTTTAAGGACTGGAAACGTTGTGCTATCGATAGGTGTGATGCACAGAGGGGTGTGATATACTTATAATATGCTTTCTAACACAGAAAGTATATTATAGTGCATTTGCTTCCAGAAAATGCTGATTGAGTGTTGCGATCTATCAGCTTCCACAAAATAGTGATAGAGGTTTTCCATATACCTGCGTCCACAAAATTACTGCTTGAGGGTGATATACCAGCTTCAACTAACAACTGATTGAGGCCTGCCATATATAAGCTTCCACAAAATAGTGATAGAGGTTTTCCATATACCTGCGTCCACAAAATTACTGCTTGAGGGTGATTTACCAGCTTCAACTAACAACTGATTGAGGCCTGCCATATATCAGCTTCCACAAATACTGCTCTTCTCTAGGGACTTTGGCTCAGGGTCATTTTGAAAATGACAGGCAGAGGAAGAGGCAGGCCATTCTGCAGGGGTGGTAGGGGTCGGGCAGGTGCACCAGGCCAGAACCTAAGTTGGAGAAGGTGCGTGCGATTATGTCAAAGGACGCACCAGAGTTGGTTGAGTGGCTTAGTCAGCCTTCCGCTTCTGCACCCTCCTCATCCTCTGTATCTGCACCCTCTTCACTCTCTGCT